>NC_057801.1:132883639-132929326 GCF_018294505.1 Triticum aestivum
GCTGATAACCCACAAGTATAGGGGATCGCAACAGTTTTTGAGGGTAGAGTATTCAACCCAAATTTATTGATTCGACACAAGGGGAGCCAAAGAATATTCTCAAGTAATAGCAGCTGAGTTGTCAATTCAACCACACCTGGAAACTTAGTATCTGTAGCAAAGTGTTTAGTAGCAAAGTAATATGATAATTGTGGTAACGGTAACAAAAGTAAAGACAGCAAAAGTAATGTTTTTGGTATTTTGTACTGATTCTAATAGTAGCAACGGAAAAGTAAATAAGCGAGAACGAGTATATGGAAAACTCGTAGGCACCGGATCAATGATGGATAATTATGCCGGATGTGGTTCGTCATGTAACAGTTATAACATAGGGGGACACAGAACTAGCTCCAGTTCATCAATGTAATGTAGGCATGTATTCCGAATATAGTCATACGTGCTTATGGGAAAGAACTTGCATGACATCTTTTGTCCTACCCTCCTGTGGCAGCGGGGTCATATTGGAAACTAAGGGATATTAAGGCCTCCTTTTAATAGAGAACCAGAACAAAGCATTAGCACATAGTGAATACATGAACTCCTCAAACTATGGTCATCACTGGGAGTGGTCCCGATTATTGTCACTTTGGGGTTGCCGGATCATAACACATAGTAGGTGACTATAGACTTGCAAGATAGGATCAAGAACTCACATATATTCATGAAAACATAATAGGTTCAGATCTGAAATCATGGCACTCGGGCCCTAGTGACAAGCATTAAGCATAGCAAAGTCATAGCAACATCAATCTCAGAACATAGTGGATACTAGGGATCAAACCCTAACAAAACTAACTCGATTACATGATAAATCTCATCCAACCCATCACCGTCCAACAAGCCTACGATGGAATTACTCATGCACGGCGGTGAGAATCATGAAATTGGTGATGGAGGATGGTTGATGATGACGAAAACGACGAATCCCCCTCTCCGGAGCCCCGAACGGACTCCAGATCAGCCCTCCCGGGAGAGATTAGGGCTTGGCAGCGGCTCCGTATCGTAAAACACGATGATTTCTTCTCTCTGGTTTTTTTCTCCCCGAAAGCCAATATATGGAGTTGGAGTTGGCGTCGGCGGGCCACCAGGGGGCCCACGAGGTAGGGGGGCGCGCCCTAGGGGGGGCGCCCCCCACCCTCGTGGAAAGGGTGTGGGCCCCCTGGTCTTCATCTTTGGCGAGGATTTTTTATTATTTATTCTAAGATATTCCGTGGAGTTTCAGGTCGTTCCGAGAACTTTTATTTTCTGCACATAAAACAACATCATGGCTATTCTGCTGAAAACAGCGTCAGTCCGGGTTAGTTCCATTCAAATTACACAAGTTAGAGTCCAAAACAAGGGCAAAAGAGTTTGTAAAAGTAGATACGACGGAGACGTATCAACTCCCCCAAGCTTAAACCCTTGCTTGTCCTCAAGCAATTCAGTTGACAAACTGAAAGAGAAAAAGAAAAACTTTTATAAACTCTGTTTGCTCTTGTTGTTGTAACATGAAAAGCCAACATTCAAGTTTCACCAAATATTATGAACTAACCATACTAACAATAACACAAAGGTCTCACAATTACTCATATCCATAGCATAATCAGCTAGTGAGCCATAATAATAAAACTCAGATGACAACACTTTCTCAAAATAATCATACCATGATATAACAAAGTGATATCTCGCTAGCCCTTTCTGAGACCGCAAAACATAAATGCAGAGCACCTTTAAAGATCAAGGACTGACTAAACATTGTAATTCATGGTAAAAGAGATCCAGTCAAGTCATACCCAACATAAACCAATTATAATGAATGCAAACGACAGTGTGCTCTCCAGCGGGTGCTTTTTAATAAGAAGGATGATGACTCAACATAAAAGTAAATAGATAGGCCCTTCACAGAGGGAAGCAGGGATTTGTAGAGGGGCCAGAGCTCAGTTTTAAAATAGAGATTGAATAACATTTTGAGCGGCATACTTTTGCTGTCAACGCAACAACTATGAGATGACGATATCTTCCATGCTAAACAAATTATAGTCGGTTCCCAAATAGAATGGTAAAGTTTATACTCCCCCTCCTCCACAGGCATCAATCCATGGCTTGCTCGAAACAACGAGTGCCTCCAACATTCAACGGTTCCCAGGGGGAGTTTTGTTTGCAATTATTTTGATTTAATTTGCATAAAGCATGGGACTGGGCATCCCGGTGACCAGCCATTTTCTCGTGAATGAGGAGCGGAGTCCACTCCTCTTGAGAATAACCGCCTAACATGGAAGATAAGGGCAGCCCTGGTTGAAACATGAGCTGCTCGAGCAGTTGGAAATATGCCCTAGAGGCAATAATAAAATGGTTATTATTATATTTCTTTGTTCATGATAATTGTCTATTATTCATGCTATAATTGTATTATCCGGAAATCGTAATACACGTGTGAATACATAGACCACAACATGTCCCTAGTGAGCCTCTAGTTGACTAGCTCGTTGATCAATAGATAGTCATGGTTTCCTGAGTATGGACATTGGATGTCATTGATAACGGGATCACATCATTAGGAGAATGATGTGATGGACAAGACCCAATCCTAAGCATAGCTCAAAGATCGTGTAGTTCGTTTAGCTAGAGCTTTTCTAAATGTCAAGTATCATTTCCTTAGACCATGAGATTGTGCAACTCCCGGATACCGTAGGAGTGCTTTGGGTGTGCCAAACATCACAACATAACTGGGTGACTATAAAGGTGCACTACGGGTATCTCCGAAAGTGTCTGTTGGGTTGGCAGGAATCGAGACTGGGATTTGTCACTCCGTATGACGAAGAGGTATCTCTGGGACCACTCGGTAATGCATCATCATAATGAGCTCAATGTGACCAACTGTCTGGTCACGGGATCATGCATTACGGTACGAGTAAAGTGACTTGCCGGTAACGAGATTAAACAAGTTATTGGGATACCAACGATCGAGTCTCGGGCAAGTAACGTACCGATTGACAAAGGGAATTGTATACAGGGTTGATTGAATCCTCGACATCATAGTTCATCCGATGAGATCATCGAGGAGCATGTGGGAGCCAACATGGGTATCCAGATCCCGCTATTGGTTATTGACCAGAGAGGCGTCTCGGTCATGTCTGCATGTCTCCCGAATCTGTAGGGTCTACACACTTAAGGTTCCACTACTAGGGGAAAGCCTATACACAGAATATTACCAGAGCGCGCTTTAAAATCAGGCGATGCTGCTACGTAGCAGTAGCGCTCGCTATCAAAACTCACTACTGGTACAAGTTTATCAGTAGCGCACACACTCTAGGACGCGCTACTGCTAAAATTCCCACGACGCCGCCGCAAGGCCAATTATAGCAGCAGCGCGTTAATACAAAGCGTGCTACTGCTACGTATCTTAACAGAAGCGCATTTACACAATAATCGCTACTACTAAGGTTACTACAAAAATTTAGTCCCACCTCGCTCCGTGAAGAGAGTTTGTACCACCTTAAATATGTTACTTCTACAACTTTCACAAGCACTTGGTCTTCATTGAATTCTATGTGTAGGATCTGTGGCCGCAATAGGAATCCTCGCCTGTTCTTAAACCAACCGTCGAGGATTCCTATTGACAAATCATATTGTACACAAAAATACAATTGATGATCAATGTATTTTTATGTCTATGTCTAACATAGCAGTAGCGCGTTATCGGCCAAAGGCGCTACTGATAGGTCGTTTAGCAGTAGCGCATTTTTCTATAGCTTGCTACTGCTAAGCCATTCCATCTCCCCCCACTCACCTATCCAATCCAGATCACACTCACACACACACTCGATCTCTCCCCCTCAACCCCCGTGCCGCCAGTCCTCCCCCGTCACCCCTCCTCCAATCTGCGCCGCCGTCACCTCATCCTCCTCGCTGGACTCGGTACCGGCCTCCTCCTTCGTCCTCCGTCCACTCGCTGCTGGCCGACCCCTCCTCGCTCCGCCTTCCTCCTCCATTCTCCCTCCACTCGCCGTTGGCCGACCCCTCCTCACTCCTCCTTCCTCCTCCATTCTCCCTCCACTCGCCGCCGGCCAGCCCCTCCTCGCTCCGCCTTCCTCCTCCATCCTACTCTCTTCTCCCTCCTCGAGTCGCCCCTCCTTCTCCCTCCTCCCTGCTACATTTTGATTTAGTAGGCTAGTTCATATGCAACATTCTGATTTAGTTGATATGCAACATTCTGATTTAGTTGATTTAGTAGGCTAGTTAATTTAGTTGATTTAGTAGGCTAGTTGATTTAGTTGATTTAGTAGGCTAGTTGATTTAGTTGATTTAGTAGCCTAGTTGATTTAGTTGATTTAGTAGGCTAGTTGATTTAGTTTATTTAGTATGCTAGTGGATTTAGTATGCTAGTTGATTTAGTTGATTTAGTATGAACCATTTTATTGTTATTTTATCGGCAATAGGTGCCACCGAAATGCTTTGGTACATGGTACCTTGTCATCTAATATGTCCATAAAATGGCGCCACCACCACTATGCTACTGTTTTTCTTTCCTGTGAAGTGAATCATTAATCCTTTGCTCATATTGCTTTAGTAAAATATCACATGCTACTGTTTTTCTTTCCTATGAAGTGAATCATTAATCCTTTGCTCATATTGCTTTAGGAAAATGGCGCCACCACCACCACCACTATGTCGACTGTGCAAGTCAAGGTGCGCCAGCAGCCTTGCAACTGGCAAGCTGTTTGGCATCTACTTCTAGCCGAGTTTCGTCATGCGGCGGTAAGAAATTAGATGAAATGTAACAACTATTTTAATTTTAGTGTTGGCATTACTGCATTGTGTCATTTTTCTTTTCTTACACAGACCGTCCCATGCAATGTGAGGTTGACATTCAACAAGCTGACAGGAGACACTGTGACATTTGAGGCTCCTGGGGAGCCGTACACTATGGAGGTTGAGAAAGGACGCAATATGTCGCAGATTGGAGGAGATGGATGGACCCGTTTCCTCGCCCGCATGCGTCTTACTGGTGGTGAGTTGATCAGCTTCTCCTTCAGAGCAGAAAGACCCAAGATGGTTGTCATTTATCTCAACCTGGTGGAAGATGATGAAGATGACGAAGATGATGAAGATGACGAAGATGATACAGATGAAGAAGATGATGAACATAATGAGGACCCACTCGATGAAGATGATGAGAACCCACTTCATGAAGCCATCGTAGCTCAAAGAATGAGGCTTAGCGAGGAGGAGGTGTGCAACCTATGGGACATAATTCCACCACGTGCTAACTTTGTCGGGGTGCCATTCGTGACCCTCCTGACAAGTACCATGGTCGATCGACATGATATGGTATGTTATACTTACAAATGCAAATTATCTGATGATATGCTTAGTGTAGAGGCCAATGATATGTTGTGTGGAATCTAGTCGTTGATATGCTTTAGTGTAGAGTCTGATCACATGCTTATTAGTGTAGAATCCAAGGAACTATTAATAGTGTAGATAATCCATATATACTTATTAGTAGAATTCATGATTAATTAGTACAAATGCATAGTAGTGTGTCTTTTGATAGTCTAGAAATCTAGACTTAATAGAAATATATTTGCAAGAGTATGTGTGAGGTTATTTATTAATTGATATGTTTTTCTTATTCAGAAATTGCCAAAGAACCTATCTGTGAGTTGTGGTATCGAGCCTGATGAAGAAGGCTCAGCTGGACTACGCCTTACCGCAAGGGGCTCCGTCACCAAATGTACTTACCGCATGGACACAGACGGTCGCACACACTTAAACTCGGTTGGGTGGAAGAGATTCCTTGTTGGCAAGAATCTTCGTGTTGGATAGGCCATCCTAATTACTACCAAGAACACCCACCGCCCAGGCTTGAGGATGATGATCGTCGTCGATATCATCTAGAACTACATATGTGTGTGTGGCTATATCATCTAGAACTACATATGATGATCATCGTCGATATCATGTTGAACTACATATGATGATCGTCGTTGATATCATCTAGAACTAAATATGATGATCGTCGTCGATGTCACCTTGTACTGGTTGAGGATGCATGTTGAGTATATATGAAATTGTTATCTAGTACTCCCTTGGTTCCAAATTACTCGTCCTGGTTTTATTCCAATTTGAACTATAACCACGACGAGTAATTTGGAACCGAGGGAGTACTACCTAATACCTATAATGCTTTATGAAATTGATATCTAGTAGTACCTAGTATCTGGAAATTGCAGTTTATTGAAGCTGGAGTGGGGAAATGGTGAAAGATATAACAATAGCGCGGGCTCAGGAAATCGCTATAGCTAACTAATAGTAGCGCGTTCCGAAAATGCGCTGCTGATATAGTCAATAGTAGTAGCGCGAGCACAGACAGCGCTACTACTAATAGTTAGCTGTAGCACCTTATTGGTAGCACGGGTGCCCGCGCTGCTGATAGCCTCAAAACCCGCGCTACTACTAGGGTTTTCCCTAGTAGTGTTCGGTGATGCTAGGGTTGTAGAGATATGAGTATGCAGTAAACCGAAAATTGTTCGGAGTCCCGTCACGAGGAGTTCCAGAATGGTCCAGAGGTAAAGAATTATATATAGGAAGTCAGGTTTCGCCCATCGGGAAAGTTTCGGTGTTACCGATATTGTACCGGGACCACCGGAAGGGTCCCGGGGGTCCACCGGGTGGGGCCACCTATCCCGGAGGGCCCCATGGGCTGAAGTGGGAGGGGAACCAGCCCCTGGTGGGCTAGTGCGCCCCCCTTGCCCCCCTGCGCCTAGGGTTGGAAACCCTAGGGGTGGGGGCGCCTCCACTTGCCTTGGGGGGCAAGCCACCCCCTTGGCCGCCGCCTCCCTAGGAGATTGCATCTCCTAGGGCCGCCCCCTAGGGGCCCTATATAAAGAGGGGGGGAGGGAGGGTAGCCGCACCAATGCTCTTGGCGCCTCCCTCTCCCCTTGCTACACCTCTCCCTCTCGCAGACGCTTGGCGAAGCCCTGCCGAGATCGCTGCTGCATCCACCACCACGCCGTTGTGCTGCTGGATCTTCATCAATCTCTCCTTTCCCCTTGCTGGATCAAGAAGGAGGAGACGTCTCCCTGATCATACATGTGTTGAACGCGGAGGTGCCGTCCGTTCGGAGCTAGGATCTCCGGTGATTTGGATCACGACGAGTACGACTCCCTCCATCCCGTTCTCTTGAACGCTTTCGCTCGATCTACAAGGGTATGTAGGTGCACTCCTCTCTCTCGTTGCTAGATTAAATCATAGATTGATCTTGGTGAAACCGTAGGAATTTTTTTATTTTCTGCAACGTTTCCCAACACGAGCATACAAAATAGAATTTCATTTTAAGGTTTGGAGTTTGGCACATACAAATTTACTTGGAACGGCAGGTAAATACTGCATATAGATAGGTATAGTGGACTCATATGGAACAACTTTGGGGTTTAAGGAGTTTGGATGCACAAGCAGTGTTCCCGCTTAGTACAGGTGAAGGCTAGCAAAAGACTGGGAAGCGACCAACTGAGAGAGCGACAACAGTCGTAAACATGCATTAAAATTAATTTACACCGAATACAAGCATGAGTAGGATATAATCTACCATGAACATAAATATTATGAAGGCTATGTTGATTTGATTCAACTACATGCGTGAACATGTGCCAAGTCTAGTCACTCAATTCATTTAAAGGAGGATACCATCCCATCATACCACATCATGATCAGTCTAATAGCATGTTGGCACGCAAGGTAAACCCTTATAACTCCTAGCTAATCAAGCATGGCACAAGCAACTATAATCTCTAAATGTCATTGCAAATATGCTTACTTCGTAATAGCTGACTCAGGAACGATGAATCATCATATTTACAAAAACAAGAGAGGTCGAGTTCATACCAGCTTTTTTCATCCCAATAAGTCCATCATATATCATCATTATTGCCTTTCACTTGCACGACCGAACGATGTGAATAATAATAAGAGTGCACGTGCATTGGACTAAGCTGGAATCTGAAAGCATTCAATAAACATGAGAAGACAAGTAATATGGGCTCTAAGTTAAATAAACAATCATGCATATAAAAGCCACTTCAACAATTTAACCATGGTCTTCTCCTACTGACCCCCAAAGAAAAGAAACGAAAAGAAATAAAAACTATTTACATGGGAAAGCTCCCAACAAGAAAAAGAAGAACGGGAAATATTTTTGGGTTTTCCTTTTTAATTACTACAACAAAGAAATAAACTACTACTAATGTTTTTGTTTTTCTTAAGGTTTATTAAACACACAAGAAGAAAGCAGGAAAAAGAAAAATAAACTAGCATGGATATTACACTGAAAGAGTATGAACACCGACATCTAGCAATGAGTGTGTGTGAACATGAATATAATGTCGGTGGGAAATACGTACTCCCCCAAGCTTAGGCTTTTGGCCTAAGTTGGTCTATTGCCAGGGATAGCCTGACGGATTCCCGTAGGTGAAGCTGGGGTCATACCGTGACGAAGAAGGCTCCGGCTGCCACTGGCTGGCAACCTCCTCTAGATCCCAAGAATAAACAGATAGTCGTGGAGGCACATCTTGTGGCTCCGGTTCAGGGGCAGGTGTAGGATTTTGATAGGCTTGAATGGCCGCCAAGGAACGATGTGAGGACCTGCAGACAAGTTAAACAAAGAGGGAGCAGGCAAAGTAATAGTCTCAGGGTGATGTTTATCAAAGTACAATTTATATTTGAGCTCCCCTTCACGACTCTTAACAAGAAAGTCATGCGCTAGCATACTCCTATAATCTAAATACGCATGGGGCAGTGATGTTTCCTCTTTCTCCTCATGCCTAATAGGTATTTCAAAATGTTCAGCTAGGCGTGAAGCATAAATGCCTCCAAAGATGGGGCCCTTAGTACGGTTCAGACTTAACCATCTAGAAACAATTCCACCCATACTAATAGAGTTATTGCGTTACAAACCATGGAACAAAATGATGACATCAGGAACAATAAGGTGCCCATAGTTCCCGCGTCCAATCAAGCAACGACTAGCAAATAAGGCAAAGTAGCATAAAACAGGAAAATGTATGCTAGTGATCCTTGCATTAGAAACCTTCCTGGTTTCTCCCACGATGATGGTGTTAATAAAAGTTTCTACTTCGTTACAGTGGGGTTCATATAAGGTGCCCTCAAAGGGTATTTTGCAAACCTCTCAAAATTCAGCTAATGTCATCTCTTTAACAACGTCATATAAATGAAACTCTACCGATGGAGGTGAATTCTTAGGGAAAAAGTAGAAATTTTTCACAAAACTATTTGTGAGTAAGAGATACTGATGAAGTTGGTCGCGGATGAAGTCGGTGAGGCCAGCATTCTCAATTAATAAATAGAAATCTTCATAAATCCCGGCTCTCCTCAAGAAGTCATCGGAAGGCCATTCACACGGCCGGACCTCCGCGGTGTGAGGCAAATTAAATTTGGGATTATCTTCTTCTTCCTTTTGTTTTTCCTTCGAGCTTCGGCTCGACGAGCCCCTCAAAAGTCTCTTCATTATTTCTGAAACAATCTGAAATTTTTAGTAACTTCAAATAAAAGTGAACCAACTTCAATAAAACTGATAGCAACTACTCCCACGAGTGCCTAGAGCCTAAATCAAGCATTAGAACTACTTGGGACCATACGAATTTGACATGCAAGCTCAAGAACATGGTCACCTATGCAGCACAAATTTGCAATGAATAGAGCACTAGAACAAAAACTAATTGGACCAATGGAGGAGTCACATACCAAGGAACAAACTCCCAAGCAGTTTTGCGAGAGGTGCTTTGAGCAAGGAGATCAAAAATCACAGCAACGGGGGCTGGAACTCGTGCTTGAGTTGGTTTTTCGTGTTTGTGTGAGGAAGAGGAAAAAGATGGGTGCATGGATAAGTGGAGGAGGGCCATCGTGGGCCCACCAGGCAGGGGGGCACGCCTAGGGGGTAGGGCGCGCCCTCCACCCTCGTGACCAGGTGGCAGCTCCCCCCGCGGTGATTTTTGCATAGTAAATTCTTAAATATTCCCGAAAAAATCATATTAAATTGGCATGGCATTCTGAGGACTTTTATTTTCGGGATATTTTTATATTGCACGGATAAGTCAGGAAACAGACAGAAAAATACTATTTTACTTTATTTCTACTAAATAACAGAAAATATAAAGAGGGTACAGAAGGTTGTGCTTCTAGTTTCATCCATCTCATGCTCATCAAAAAGAATCCACTAACAAGGTTGATCAAGTCTTGTTAACAAACTCATTCCGATTAACATGGAACCGGAGAAATTTCGAATATCACTATGTTACCTCAACGGGGATATGGACATCCCCAATAATAAGAATATCATCATTTTTCTTGACAGTAGGGAGAGGAAATTCAAAACCTCCAAATATAATCGATGAAATTTTTCCAATAGAATTGATACTGTAAACCTGAGGTTGTTTCCTCGGAAAGTGTACTGTGTGCTCATTGCCATTAACATGAAAAGTGAGATTTCCTTTGTTGCAATCAATAACAGCTCCTACAGTATTAAAGAAAGGTCTTCCAAGAATAATAGACATACTATCGTCCTCGGGAATATCAAGAATAACAAAGTCCGTTAAAATAGTAACGTTTGCAACCACAACAGGCACATCCTCACAAATACCGACAGGTATAGCAGTTGATTTGTCAGCCATTTGCAAAGATATTTCAGTAGGTGTCAACTTATTCAAGTCAAGTCTACGATATAAAGAGAGAGGCATAACACTAACACCGGCTCCAAGATTTCTCTTAATGGAGCATGGTATAGTAGGTACTCCTGGATCTCCAAGTTTCTTTGGTATTCCACCCTTAAAAGTATAGTTAGCAAGCATGGTGGAAATTCCAACTTCCGGTATTGTGCTTTTATTAGTAATAATATCCTTCATATACTTAGCATAAGGATTTGTTTTGAGCACATTAGTTAATCGCATACGCAAAAAGATAGGTCTAATCATTTCAACAAAGCGCTCAAAATCCTCATCATCCTTTTTCTTGGATGGTTTTGGAGGAAAGGGCATGGATTTCTGAACCCATGGTTCCCTTTCTTTACCATGTTACCTAGCAACGAAGTCTCTTTTATCATAACATTGATTCATTGATTGTGGGTTATCAAGATCAACAGCAGGTTCAACTTCTACATCATTATCATTACTAGGTTGAGCATTATCATGAAAATCATCATTAACATTTTCAATAGGTTCATGTTCATTACCAGATTGTGTTTCAGCATCAGACATGGAAATATCATTTGCATTCTCAGGTGACTCAGCAATAGGTTCACTAGAAGTTTGCAAAGTCCTATCATTTTTCTTTTTCTTCCTTTTAGAAGAACTAGGTACATCAATATCATTTCTCTGGAAATCTTGCTCGATTCTCTTAGGTGGCCTTCAGGATACAAAGGTTCCTGAGTCATTCTTCTAGTTCTAGTAGCCACTCTAACAGCATAATCATTTTTCTTACTATTAATTTCATCAAGCACTTCTTTTTGGGCTTTAAGTACTTGTTCTACTTGAGTGGTAACCATAGAAGCATGTTTGCTAACAAGTTTAAGTTCACCTCTAATATCAGCCATATAATCACCCAAGCATTTAATCATATAAGCATCTTGTTTTAATTGTCTACCAAAATAAGCATTAAACTCATCTTGCTTAAACATAAAGTTATCAAACTCATCCAAGCACTAACTAGCAATTTTAGTAGGAGGGACTTCAGCTTTATCATATCTACAGAGAGAATTTACCTTTACTACCTGTGTCCGGATATCGGGAGGTTCTTCAGTAAATAAGTAATTTAGATCATATACTTCTTCAACAAGCGGTAAATTAAGACCGTGTATTTCTTCAATAGGAGGTAAATTCTTAACATCTTCAGCTTTAATACCTTTTTCTTTCATAGATTTCTTTGCCTCTTGCATATCTTCGGGGCTGAGAAATAGAACACCTCTCTTCTTCGGAGTTGGTTTAGGAATAGGCTCAATAATTGGCTCAGAAATTGGCTCAGGAGCTGGCTCGGGAGGTGCCCAATTATTTTCATTTGTCAACATATTGTTCAATAGAATTTCAGCTTCATCCAGTGTTCTTTCCCTGAAAAGAGAACCAGCACAACTATCCAGGTAATCTCTGGAAGCATCAGTTAGTCCATTATAAAAGATATCAAGTATTTCAGGTTTCTTAAGAGGATGATCAGGCAAAGCATTAAGTAACTTGAGAAGCCTCCCCCAAGCTTGTCGGAGACTCTCTTCTTCAATTTGCACAAAGTTATATATTTCCCTCAAAGCAGCTTGTTTCTTATGAGCAGGGAAATATTTAGCAGAAAAGTAATAGACCATATCCTGGGGACTTTGCACACAACCAGGAGAGAATTAAACCATATCTTAGCATCACCCTTTAAAGAGAATGGAAATATTTTGAGTAAATAAAGGTAGCGCAATCTCTCATTATTAGTAAACAGGGCAGCTATATCATTTAACTTAGTAAGATGTGCCACAACAGTTTCAGATTCATAGCCATAAAAAGGATCAGATTCAACCAAAGTAATTGTATCTGGATCAACAGAAAAACCATAATAATCCTTATCTGGAACACTAATAGGTGAAGTAGCAAAAGCAGGGTCGGGTCTCATTCTATCTCTAAAAGATTCTTTACTCCATTTAACTAGCAACCTCTTAAGTTCATATCTATCCTGGCAAGCAAAAATAGCTGCAGAAGATTCCACATCAAAAAGATAACCCTCAGGAATAGCAGGCATATTTTCATCATCACTATCATCATCGTATTCAGGTGCAATAATTTCTCTTTCTCTAGACCTAGCAATTTTCTCATCAAGAAATTCACCAAGGGGCACAACAGTATCAAGCATAGAAGTGGTTTAATCGTAAGTATCATGCATAGCAGAAGTGGCATCATCAATAACATGCGACATATCAGAATTCATAGCAGTAGCAGGTTTAGGTGTCGCAAGCTTACTTATAACAGAAGGAGAATCTAGTGCAAGGCTAGATGGAAGTTCCTTACCTCCGCTCATAGTTGAGGGCAAAATAGTAGTTCGATCGTCTTTCAAGGTCTTCATAGTGTCCAGCAGATATAAATCCCAAGTGACTAAAAGAATAGAGTTATGCTCCCCAGCAATGGCGCCAGAAAAAGGTCTTGATAACCCACAAGTATATGGGATCGCAATAGTTTTCGAGGGTAGAGTATTCAACCCAAATTTATTGATTCGACACAAGGGAGCCAAAGAATATTCTCAAGTATTAGCAGCTGAGTTGTCAATTCAACCACACCTGGAAACTTAGTATCTGCAGCAAAGTGTTTAGTAGCAAAGTAATATGATAATGGTGGTAACGGTAACAAAAGTAAAGACAGCAAAAGTAATGCTTTTGGTATTTTGTACTGATTGTAACAGTAGCAACGGAAAAGTAAACAAGCGAGAACCAGTATATGGAAAACTCGTAGGCACCGGATCAGTGATGGATAATTATGCCGGATGTGGTTTGTCATGTAACAGTTATAACATAGGGTGACACAGAACTAGCTCCAATTCATCAATGTAATGTAGGCATGTATTCTGAATATAGTTATACGTGCTTATGGAAAAGAACTTGCATGACATCTTTTGTCCTACCCTCCCGTGGCAGTGGGGTCCTATTGGAAACTAAGGGATATTAAGGCCTCCTTTTAATAGAGAACTGGAACAAAGCATTAGCACATAGTGAATACATGAACTCCTCAAACTATGGTCATCACCGGGAGTGGTCCCGATTATTGTGACTTCGGGGTTGCCGGATCATAACACATAGTAGGTGACTATAGACTTGCAAGATAGGATCAAGAACTCACATATATTCATGAAAACATAATAGGTTCAGATCTAAAATCATGGCACTCGGGCCCTAGTGACAAGCATTAAGCATAGCAAAGTCATAGCAACATCAATCTCAGAACATAGTGGATACTAGGGATCAAACCCTAACAAAACTAACTCTATTACATGATAAATCTCATCCAACCCATCACCGTCCAGCAAGCCTATGAATAAATTACTCACGCACGACGGTGAGCACCATGAAATTGGTGATGGAGGATGGTTGATGATGACGAAGGTGACGAATCCCCCTCTCCGGAGCCCTGAACGGACTCCAGATCGGCCCTCCCAAGAGAGATTAGGGCTTGGCGGCGGCTCCATATCGTAAAACATGATGATTTCTTCTCTCAGATTTTTTTCTCCCCGAAAGCCAATATATGGAGTTGGAGTTGGCGTTGGAGGGCCACCAGTGGGGCCACGAGGTAGGGGGCGCGCCCCCCACCCTCGTGGACAGGGTTTGGGCCCCCTGGTCTTCATCTTTGGCGAGGATTTTTTATTATTTATTCTAAGATATTCCGTGGAGTTTCAGGTCGTTCCGAGAACTTTTATTTTCTGCACATAAAACAACATCATGGCAATTCTGCTGAAAACATCATCAGTCCGGGTTAGTTCCATTCAAATCACACAAGTTAGAGTCCAAAACAAGGGCAAAAGTGTTTGGAAAAGTAGATACGACGGAGACGTATCAGCGGCCGCCTACGTCGAGAGTGCCGCCGCATCTGCATTGAGTGTGGCCGCTTCCGCCAAGAGGGCGTCTGCGAGAGACGACAGGGAAACTGCAACAGCCGAGATAGCTGCAGCTGCTGCTCCGACGGCGGCTGCAAACACCAAGAGCGCTCGACCTGCCGTCTGTGCCACCAATGTCGCCCTGGCCCGGGTCGAGGCCATCCACACCATGATTTAGGATGCACACGCCAAGATATTCCAGGCCACCTCGGACTCTAGCATGCAACACACATTTGAAAAGGCGGTGGTGGCCATGGAGCACCTGCTTCCTCATGAGGTCGCCAAGCGGGAGCTGGAGATGCAGGAGGCGGCAGAGATTGAGGAGCGCCAGGAGGAGGAGTTGCATGTGGCCGAGGTCGAGGTAGAGAAGAGTCTATCCGTCGAGGAATCGATGGAGGAGTACCAACGTGAGCTCTGGTGCAGCCACTACTATGAGTACTACAACCTTGAGGATGGCGCCGAGGACGAGGATGAGGACGCGGTCGACTTCAACAGGTGGGACGCGGAGTCCACCAACGGCGGCATGTCACCAGGACATGTCATCGATGTCTCATCTCACACCGGTGATGCATAGGCCAGTGCAACGGCGGATTTGTTAAAATTATGTGTGCTTAGGCTTTGTTTTTAATGCTGGTCTTTTGTTAGAGCAATGTTTAGGCCAACTGGCTCTGTTTAACTACTAAAATTGCTCGATTCAGTAAGTGTGGTCTCTCTATTGTATGCTCTTTTGTGTTCCCAAATTAGCAAGCGATGTTAAATTATGCAATGACATACCCAGGGAAATTTCCACCAAAATTTGAATTATCAAACTCATCCCATGCTCGTAAAGCATAAGAATCGTTTGCGATGCACACAATCGTTTAAAGTGAGTGGTCCGGCGGCACCGCGTGCAAAGTTTCCCTCCACATTTCCAAAATTTTGGCATGCCGCCAAAATATCTACACCTGCCCCCCTTCCCCACTTCCCCACCCCCTTTTCTCCCTGACCAGAAGTCACATTTTCTATGTTTCCTGCTTCCTTCCTAAGCTATAGATGCTTCCTCGCTCTCGTCGTCTCGCATCCTACCACCGGGGATGCCATGGCCTACTTCAAAGACCTCTCCAGTGGTTCCTCCTCCGGCGATGACTCCTTCACCACCCGGGTATGCCTCTCTTCTCTCTCTCGGGCTATGACTTGGAATGAAGGATTTTTACCCAGCGGTCGGTTTGAGTCATTTGTTCCTCTTGTAGCTCCCTAGGACCATCAGTGGTAACGAATGGAGCAGGGTGGCTAAAGATCTATCTGCTCGTTGTCACCATTAATCTCCATGCGTGAAGCTACTTGCGTTTGAATCTGTGGACAGTGGGAGGAAGTTTCTGGCATGTGCAGAGAAGGTTAGACCCTCTTTTGTTGTTACAAATCATTTGTTAGATGTGATTCAGACACTATCATGGTCGCAACCATTAATACCACACCTTCAACCAAACGCATCCTAAGACAGTGTCACGGTTTGTACCTAGTATCTTAAATCGTTGCTGAGGGAGTCCTGGATTAGGGGGTGTCCGAATGGCCGGACTATGACCTTTGGCCGGACTCCCGGACTATGAAGATACAAGATTGAAGACTTTGTCCCGTGTCCGGATAGGACTTTCCTTGGCGTGGAAGGCAAGCCTGGCGATATGATATGTAGATCTCCTCCCATTGTAACCGACTCTGTGTAACCCTAGCCCTCTCCTGTGTCTATATAAACCGGAGAGTTTTAGTCCATAGGACGAACAACAATCATACCATAGGCTAGCTCTAGGGTTTAACCTCTCTGATCTCGTGGTAGATCAACTCTTGTACTACCCATATCATCAATATTAATCAAGAAGGAGTAGGGTTTTACCTCCATAGAGAGGGCCCGAACCTGGGTAAAAACATCGTGTCCCTTGTCTCCTGTTACCATCCGCCTAGACGCACAGTTCGGGACCCCCCTACCCGAGATCCGCTGGTTTTGACACCGACATTGGTGCTTTCATTGAGAGTTCCTCTGTGTCATCGCCTTTAGGCCCGATGGCTCCTTCGCTTGTCAATCACGATGCGGTTCGGGATGAGATCCTTCTCCCCGGACAAATCTTCGTATTCGGCGGCTTTGCACTCCGGGCCGACTCGTTCGGCCATCTGGAGCAGATCGAAAGCTACGCCCCTGGCCATCAGGTCAGGTTTGAAAGCTTAAACTACACGGCCGACATCCGCGGGGACTTGATCTTCGACGGATTCGGGCCACGACCGGGCGCGCCGCACTGTCTCGATGGGCATGATCTAGCTCTGCCGCCGGACAGCGACCAGAGTGTCGCTCAGGTGTTCACTCCGACCATTAGTTCCGAGCCGACTGCGCTAGCCAGGGGCGGACGGTTGGACGCCGCCCCAGGAGCCGCAATCTCTGCGGCGATAGAGCCGAGTACCAGCCAAATCCTTTGCAAGGCCGGTAACTCCAAGGTGCCGGACTCCGTTCCGGACTCTGGATATTCTGCACCCCTTTCGATCGAACCCGATCGGGCTCCGATCACGGAGTTCACCACCGCGGACGTCTTTCAGCACTCTCCCTTTGGCGATATCCTAAATTCTCTAAAGTCCCTCTCTTTGTCGAAAGAACCCCGGCTGGACTACGGTCGGGGTGGTTGGGATGCAGACGGCGAAGTTCAAAACCCACCCACCACCCACTTGATAGCCACTGTCGAAGATATAACCGACATGCTCGATTTCGACTCCGAAGATATCGACGGTATGGACGCCGATAAAGGAGACGATCAAGAACCAGCACCTATAGGGCTCCGGAAAACCACCTCATCATACGATGTATGCATGGTGGACACATACAACAGAAACGACAACGAGGACCAAAAGGATGCGGCTAGGGATTGCTCCCCCAAAAAACAATCAAAGCGGCGGCGTAAGCGCAAGGCCAAGCCCCACCTTGACAAAGACCCAGCCATAGAGCAGGGTGACTCACCGGACGATGAACATGTCGTCGAGCATCCGTCCAAGCACGGCGTGCAATCCGAACAACCAATCCCCAGGAAAGATAATAGCCCGGGCGACCTCACACCAGACAAATTGCCGGAACATCAGAACCTCCACCAAAGGCTCGTCGCCACTGCACGTTGCCTGAGAAAGCAGAGGCGGAGGCTCAAGACAGCGGAAGATGCACTCAGGATCAAATGGGGCAAAGTACTCAATACCGCACACAAGTACGTCAGTAGTCCCCACACAAAGATCTATCCGAAGCGGAAACTACTACCGAAATTTGACGAAGAGGCCATAAAGCCCCCACAGCCAAAAAATAAGGAAGCCACAAGGTTGGATAGACGACCCTACGATCAATCTCACGCATCAAAGGATGCCACACTCAATATGGCGCACGATCCATCCAAGAATTCGCTTCAGAAAACTGGCCCAACCAGATCCATCTATAGGCCAAGAAAGCAAGCTCCAATGAGTGATGCAACGCAAAAAATACTCTCACATCGCGGCACGCCTAAATACAGGGGCGCCGCACACCCCCTATGTTTTACCGATGAGGTGCTGGATCATGAATTCCCAGCCGGATTCAAGCCAGTGAACATACAAGCATACGATGGAATAACAGACCCTGGAGTCTGGATCGAGGACTACATCCTCCACATACACATGGCCAGAGGAGACGACCTCCATGCCATAAAATAGTTACCCCTTAAGCTCAAAGGGCCAGCCCGGCATTGGCTTAAAAGCCTTCCCGAAAACACCATGGGAAGTTGGGAAGTGCTTGAGGATGCTTTCCGGGAAAATTTTCAAGGGACCTATGTCCGGCCCCCGGATGCAGATGATCTGAGTCATATAACTCAGCAGCCCGGAGAGTCAGCCCGGAAGCTCTGGAACAGATTCCTTATCAAAAAGAATCAGATAGTCAACTATCCGGACGCAGAGGCCCTAGCAGCTTTCAAACATAGCGTCCGAGACGAATGGCTCACCAGACACCTCGGCCAAGAAAAGCCGCAAACAATGGCCGCGTTAACAAGCCTCATGACCCGCTTCTGTGCTGGAGAGGATAGCTGGTTGGCAAGAAGCAGCACCAGCGACCCGAATACGTTTGAACCCAGAGATGGGAACGGGAAGCCGCGCCGTAACAAATGACCGCGCCGGATAAAGGACAACAGCCCGATGAGCACGGCAGTAAACGCCGGATTCAAAGCTCTCGGCAAAATCAAAAAATGCTGCCCCCCAAAGACAATAGGGACGAGCTATCCAACCTCAACAAAAATTTGGACAAAATATGTCAAATCCACAGCACTCCGCGGAGACCTGCAAACCATACCCACAGAGAGTGTTGGGTCTTTAAGCAGTCCGGCAAGCTCAACGCCGAACACAAGGGGCTCAACACACCAAGCGAAGATGACGATGCACCCCACGAGCAGAACACCGGAGAACAAAAGAAGTTCCCACAAGAAGTCAAGACAGTAAATCTACTTCATGTGATGAAAAGGAAGAGCAGAATGACACCTACAACGACACGCGCCGTAAAGCCAGCCCCGGAGGAGAAACCCCACTGGTTGTTACAACCAATCACCTTCGATCATCAGGATTACTCTAGAGGAGACCAGAACGCATGCTGGACTGCCTTGGTCTTAAATCCAATCATTAACGAACTCCAATTTACAAACGCCCTTATGGATGGCGGTAGCGACTTGAACCTGTTATATCAGGACACAGTCCGCAAACTCAGGGTAAACCCAGCCGTAATCCACCTCGGCAACACTTCCTTTCAAGGAGTAACGCCAGGTTGGGATACCCCAAGTATGGGTTCCCTTAAGTTAGAAGTCACGTTAAGATCACCCGACAACTTCCGAAGCGAAAAGCTAACATTCCACATCGCCCCATTCGTAAGTCGCTATCAAGCGCTACTGGGACGTGAAGCTTTCGCCCGCTTTAACGCAATACCGCACTACGCATCCCTTGCACTTAAAATGCCCGGTCCAAAGGGCATCATTTCATTACAAGGGAACATAAATTGACCCCCAAAGTATGGGAAGGGGCGCGGCTGCCGAGATAGCCGCCCACAAATCCATCCCTAATACCCCGGACACGGCTCGACGAGTCCGGTGTCAACATGCTTCAATAGCCGCATACCCTCGTCCAAGGGGCTCCGTGTGCTCACGCCCGGAGACAATACTGCCCAACTCTTGCTCCAACTATATTTTGTTCATTTCGATATAGATTTCTCGCACGCTTAATTTTTACTAAGTTCCTCTCTTTCGTAGACGAACTTTGTGCTACGCCCGTCCAGGATACGGCACAACGGAGACACAGGCACAGACGTGCAGCAGGGACCCGTTCCGAGGATTCTTTTCAGATTAAGACCCTGCGTAAACCTTTTTTGTCTCTTGTTGCTAACATCCCCCGGTTTTCTCTATAGCCGAGGAGGAGGCTGGCGTCTTGGCATGTGGCCACGCCAGAATTTTTGCACATACCTGGACACTAGGGGCTTTTTTACCAAGGGCTCTATTTCGGCCCGTCCTCATAAAGACCGAATACCTTAGGGAGTGTTCGGCGTCGCGAGTTTGGTCCTATATGCATCAGCTCCGAATCATGTCTTTGGTCAAATGTTGGGTTTGCCCGGCTCCTGTATTTTGCTGCCTACGTTCCGTAATATCGGCTAACGCGGCACTAGGAGAACTTCTGCGATTGTGCCCCGGTTCGGCCAGGTGAGCACCTCAGTAGAGAAAGTCGAAAACTGACTGTCATGATACAACGAGAGACTGGTCAACCACTCGATGACTTTCGGAATCTTTCGGATTCCCCCGCATTAACGAAGGGCCGCTTCCCGGTTAGGCACACTCGCGCCCCGAATTCGGGCGAGCGCGGTGCCCCTAGGGGCTATTCAGTAGTCCCACTGTCAAACTCCTATGGCCAAGTGAAAGTGATAAAGCATTATAGTCTGATTGCCTAGTTCGCCGGGCCACCACCTCCTTTGTAGGACCAAGACGTTGGATTAAGTGTGAAAAGGCGCCTTTTTGCGAACACCCCTGCATTCTATGCGTGGGGGCTAAAGCCAACGACTGCCATCTTTCAGGTTATATACAAATATATACATTAAACGGCCGCACAGGAGGCATCATGATTCTTGCAAGCACAAGTATAAAAAAGCTTTGTTCATAAAAACACAATTCATCTTACAAATACTATAAGCTATTCGAACACAACATCCTTCGAGCACTGCGACTCTATTATACGAGTGCCAGGAAGAACTTCCTCAAAATAGTGCTTGGCAGGTACTCGGCTTTCGTCCGAATCCTGGGACGCAACAATACTGGCCTTCATATCCGCCCAGTATGTCTTGACACGGGCAAGAGCCATATGTGTGCGCACTATGCACGCCGACCTCTTCATTGCATCAGCATGTGGCACCGAACCAAGGAATTGCTGCACCAAGCCAAAATAACTCTTCGGCTCCGGCTTCTCCGGCCACAGACGACTCGCAACATACTTCATGGCGAGTCTGGATAATCTGTTCAGCTCCACCCAGGCGGCTAAACGGTCGGATACTGACAGTGGGCATTCTAGATTGTGGTACTGCGACCAAAAAAGCTCTTCCAATTCTTGGTCACCTCGGCTACGGAAGTGTTCGCTCGCGTCCGCCGCACTTGCGGCCAAATCCAGATAAGCGTTTTCCGAACTCCATTGCCGGATGTCACGCCCAATATGCGACCCTATCCAAAAGGAACTCGAAGGTCCCACCAAGGATAGACCCGCATATTGAAACGCTTTTGCAAGGTGGACATCATTACATCAACATTACATAATAGATAGGGATACATACATAAGGCATACAATGCCACATGAATACAACATCACAATACATAAGAGCATCATCCGACTACGGATGAATCAAAACAGAAACTCAAACGACATCCACCCTGCTAGCCCAGCCTGCCGACCTGGAACCTATCCCTTGATCGAAGAAGCAGAAGAAGAACTCAACGCAAGCAAGAATCGCTCTCGCGTCAAGATCATCGGATAACATGTACCTGCAACTGTTGTTGTAGTAATCTGTGAGCCACGAGGACTCAGCAATCCCATTACCATGGGTATCAAGACTAGCAAAGCTTAAAGGGAAAGGAAGGGGTAAAGTGGTGAGGCTGCAGCAGCGACTAAGCATATATGGTGGCTAACATACGCAAATAAGAGCGAGAAGAGAGCAAGTGGAACGATCGTGAAGCTAGCATTGATCAAGAAGTGATCCTGAACTCCTACTTACGTCAAACATAACCCAGAAACCGTGTTCACTTCTCGGACTCCGCCGAGAAGAGACCATCACGGCTACACACACGGTTGATGTGTTTTAATTCGGATCTGGTGTCAAGTTATCTACAACCGGACATTAACAAATTCCCATCTGCCTATAACCACAGGCATGGCTTTCGAAAGATTATACCCTGCAGGGGTGTCCCAACTTATCCCATGACAAGCTCTCACGATCAACAAAGGAATAGACCTTCTCCCAGGAAGACCCGATCAGACTCGGAATCCCGGTTTACAAGACATTTCGACAATGGTAAAACAAGACCAGCAAAGCCGCCCGATGCACCGACAAATCCCGATAGGAGCTGCACATATCTCGTTCTCAGGGCACACCGGATGAGCAAGACGTCGGGTTGGCATAGTCCCTGGTTGCCCAGGGGGCGCCAGACATCGCTCGGTTCGGACCAACACTTAGACAAGCACTAGCCCGGGGGGGCGCTAAAATAAAGATGACCCTCGGGTTGGCAGACCCAAGGGAAAGGGGTAGGTGGTGGTGAGGCAAATGGTAAAACCAAGGTTGGGCCTTGCTGGAGGAGTTTTATTCAAAGCGAACTGTCAAGGGGGTCCCGTAAATCACCCGACCGCGTAAGGAACGCAAAATCCGGGAACATAACACCGGTATGACGGAAACTAGGGGGGCAAGAGTGGAACAAAACACGAGGCAAAAGGCCAAGCCTTCCACCCTTTACCAAGTATATAGATGCATTAATAATATAAGAGATATTGTGATATCCCAACCAAAATCCTGTCCACCATGGAGAAATCTTCAACTTCACCTGCAACTAACGACGCTATAAGAGGGGCTGAGCAAAAGCGGTAACATAGCCAAGCAATGGTTTGCATAGGAAAGGTGTCAAAGGTTAGAGGTTCATGGCAATTTGGGATGGCTTGATAAACAGGTGATAGGTAGCGCAGCAAAGCGATAGAACAAAGCAACTAGCATAGCAATGATAGTAGTGAGATCCAGGGTAGCGGTCATCTTGCCTGAGATCCCGCAAGGAAGAAGAACGATTCCATGAAGTAGACGAACGGGAGTAGTCGAACGAATCCTCACAATCGCAACATTACCGGAACTAAGAAGCATCACCGGAAAGAAACAAACAACATGGTAAACACTCAATCATAAACATGGCATGATGCGCAAACAAGTATGATGCATGTCCGGTTTAATGAGGCATGGCATGGCAAGGTGCAACAAACAATACTACAAGTTAAGTGGAGATCAATATGCAACGAGTTGCATATTGATGAAACACCACATTGACATATTTAGTTCTCTCTCGTTTAGATACACAACAATATTAAATGTTGTTAAACATGGCAAGAGGTGAAACATAATTAATCTACCTATCTAGGCAAGTTTAAGTGAGACCGGAACAACAAACAACAATCCCGGAAAAACCTCATATGCATATTTATGAATTCGGTACTGTTCTGCCCTAAACCATATTTTACTGTTGTTAAACAGGAAAATAAAGTGCACCATGTTAAACTAGGCATTTTTTCACCCCATTTACATATAAAGTTTATTTAAAATGGAGCTACAGTTATTTAGTTATGAATTAAAGCATTTTAACATGGCATTATGCAAAATAAACACAAACAGCATTTTAAACATTTTTAACATAGATGAAAGTGGCATATTATTAAACTACACTATTTCCTGAGCATTTTACATATATAAATTATTTTAATCCGATGCACAGTTAATTAGTTATTACATGCATGAGTCTAGGGGGTTTTCTGTAAAACATTAATCTCTGGAAATTAGCTAAATTCACAGAACGAGAAAAAAACACTATCGGGCCGAATCTGGAGGGGCTGCAGTTCTCACCATGGGCCATGGCCCAGGTCGGTGGAGAGGCTTGGGCAGGCAGAGGAGGTGGACCGGGCCGGGGCGTGCTGGAGGGAGCTGGGCTGGGCCGGCTTGAGGCCCACGCGCACACGCGTGCACGAGCGGGCGAGGCGACGAGCTCCTCGTTCCTGAGCAGGGACGAGGTAGAGTGGCGGCGCAGATGGCGCCGGCAGCGAGCAGGCAAGGACGGGGCGGCGCGGGGCGGTTTCGACGGGAACGGGGAGATTCGGGCCTGGGGACCCCGGATCCGGCGAGACTTGAGGACGAGGAGGCCGACGACGAGGTTCCTGGCGGCGGCGGCGGGGTTCCTACAAGGGGAGAGAGAGGTCTAAGAGAGAGAGATACCAGAGGGAGAGACGGGAGAGAGAGGGAGGCAGCGACCTGGTTGCTCGCCGGCGACGAGGCTGCGAGGTGGCGGGGTCGGGTGTTCCTGCTCCGGCGAGGCCCTGGTGGCCGGAGAGCAGGGACGATGCGGCGGCGAGGGGATCGAGCGAGGGAGCTGGCAAGCGGGCGAGGGGGGCCAGGGCGCACGGGGTCGGGCCCGGTCGCAGCCCGGGGTGGACTCCCCGTGGCTTCGCGGGCCGCAGCGGCTGGAGGCGCGGGGAAGGCACGTGGAGGCTTGGGAGTGGCTGTGGAGGACGGCGCAGGCGGCGGCTGACCACTGGGGGCTTGCCAGGTGGCGGAGGGAGGCTGGGGCACGCCGGATCTGGAGGGGGGAGGCGGCGGCGCGGCCCTTGAGGTAGGAGGGGGCACCTAAGACGAGGAGGAGAGGGGTGGCTGCGGCTGGGAGGTAGGGAAATGCCTAGGATGCCCAAAAAGGAAGGCGGGGCTTAAATAGGTAGGGGGTTAGGGTTAGAGGATTAGGAGGGTTTGGAGGGGGTTTCCGGACCCTCGGATCGCGATCGTGCGCTCCGGACAGAGGGGGGGGGGCTAGGTGGCTGCAGGTGGGCTGTGTAGAGACCATGGGCTGCAGGAGAGAAGAGGGAGAGAGGTCCGGCAGCAGTTTCCGAATACCGAAAACGTCTGACGCTAGACCGACTATATCGCGGTTATATATTTAACGGTTGGGCAGTCAAACAAACTCCGAATGCGACGAAACTTGGCAGGCGGCCTGTCTACACTATAATAAGACCGCATGACAAGTTGCAACCCATTCCGAGAACATTTTTATGCCACATATAAAATAATATTTCGGGGGTGCCGCGGGCGCGTGCAAGTGTGGTCGGGCTCAAAACGGACAACGGAGAGAACCGGCGGAACACGAACGGATGCAAGTTCTATGAAAACGATGCCGATGCAATGCGCATGATGCTATGAGATGAGATGCATAACAAGAACAAAATGCAAAACAACAGACAAAAACCCAACCACGAAAGAAATATCATATAGCATCTCCGGAAAAGGCAAGAGTCGGAGTTACGAATATGGAAAGTTGTATCCGGGGCGTTACAACACTCCACCACTACGAGAGGATCTCGTCCCGAGATCTAGGATGGCACCGGAGGGAAAAGGAAGAGGAAGAGAGGAGGTAAACTAAGTTGCTTCTTTGACAAACGAGTGAAACCACGAACCTTGAGAGGTCGAGCAATTTAAAAGAAAGAGTACAACAAGATGAACGAGATTGCAAACAATCCGTAGGAAAAGAGGAGCAAGGAACATCCGAGAACCTTGAAGGTTGCAAAGACATGAATCAAGAGTTTAATGCACAAGATAGTATTCGAAACCACTCCGGTTGAAACGAGATAAGAATGAATAAGAATTATATAATTTGGCAGTACTCCGACTGAACATGGAAGGAATAGAACATGAACTTGAGAAGATGAGAGGATACTTGATGAAATCAACAACACACTGCCTCCGGAACTATTGAAAGAATGGCATAATGGGTGAGAAGGATTTCAGACAGCACTCGGGTTGAAAAGAGAGGCAAAACTTGATAAGATGAAAGAACTTGAATGAGAACACAACTCTCCGGTTAAATGGATAAGCACGACAATAAAATGTTCCTCACAATTCGAGATGATGAGTGAAGAGCACAACATCACAATGCCTCCGGAACGAAAGAATAGAAGTTAGATTGTTGGGAAAAAGGGACGGAGAAGGAAATGACAACTCCTACCACAATTGAATTTGGAAAGCATCCTTGCAAAGAAGGATTGAACAGAGTTGTTGGAAAATCAACAACGAAAAGAATAAGTTTGTAGTGGGCTTATGAAAAACATCTCAAGACTATGAGGTGACATTCTGCCACTAATGAAATCAATTGCTTGCTTGAGATCAAAGAAGAGATGAAAACTGCTTTCGCCGAGAGGATAGGAGAAAGCTTGGATCATTGATAAGCACCACAAATAGCAGCATTCCCAATGGAAGGCTTTAGGTGAAATCTGACACAAGATAACTCCAAGGAAGAAAATGATGGGTTTAAAATACCTCATTCTTGACAACATGTGAATCATCAAACACGAACTCGAATTGTCAAGAATGACATAACACCACCTCAAAAGATAAGGTAGAAAGAATTGCACTTCAGAATGCAAGATGAAGAATACTTGAGCTCCTCAAAACAAAGCATGTGTTGAGCACCATGTTTATTTTAGAGTATAGCTTGGCGGATCTTAACTTCGAGAGAAATCTTGAAGAACAATTGAAGAATGAATAGAATCCTTGACGAACCACCATGTAGAGCCTCCCTGAAGAACTCCAGCAATAAAAGAATGATAGAAAGAAAGAGAAGTTGAAAACACAAGGTGAAGCCTTGCGATGATTTAGATGGAGCTTTGCGATGATATAACCGAGAGAACTTGGAACTCCGGAAAGAAAAGATGAATACTAGAACCGAGAATTACTTCAGCATGAACAATCTCCGGAAGAAAAGAATTGAATCACCTTGAGGAAATAAAAATAAGATTTATTGTATGCTTATCCTTCATCAAATTAAATTGATGAGAAGCAATGGATTTGGCATACTACTTATTCACATTGAAAAAGGATTAAGGGGGGGGGTATAGCGTGAACTTGAGAAGGTATTGATGGAACCACCGGTACGATTGAAAAGAACGAATGAATTAATATGATAACAAGAGATGATGAATCTTGAATGGACCACCGTAAGAATTGAAAATGAACGAAGAAAAGATAAAGAAACACCGTGAAGAATTTGAAAATGAACGAAGATACCTGAGGGGATTTAGATACATGAGAACAAAGAGGCCATGAACTGATTAGAGGATATTTGAACGATGCATCGGAAGAATTCCAGAACGAGAGTTTAAGGCTGAGAATGAATAATTCTAGGATGATGGGCTATGGAGAATCAATCTGAAAAGACTCTTGAATTGCTCCGGATGGGTGAAAAGAATTTAAGAGAGCTATGAATCTTGAAGAGAATGGAGCAAGATTTAAGAGAAATCCTTCTTCGGTCTTCAAAAGTTGAGAAAGATGATGAGAACCACCCTGACAATTTATGAGACACTCCGGAGCAAACAAGAATAGAAATGTTGAACCAACAATGAAAAGAATTTGAAAGCGACCTTGGATAAGGCATGTGACTGATGGGATCCATTCTTACGTCACACTTTGAAAAGAATTTGAGAATCGCTCCTGATAATTCGAAGAGTCAGGTAAGATCCTGGGAAAAGACCTGTGGGTTAGGGCCCACTCGAAAGAAAACACCGTTGAACGATTTTGAAGAGAGATTGCACCGGTTGAATTAAATAGCTAGAATGAGAGAAAAACTTGAAGTAACTCGAATGGATTAAGAAAGGAAACATGATTCTTCTGAGATATCTTGAGTACTCCGGACAAGAATAGAGGGAGGTGAACAATTAAGAGGTGCACCGACGTGGAAAAAAAACATTTGAAACGAGGAAAAGAATATGATCAACACTGAAAGCTTGAATTGGATCCACCAGAGAAGAAAAAAAAGAACGAAGGATGATGAACTTGAAGCTCGTGAGCATCTTCATGGGAAATCACCGGATAAGAACATTGACAGGAAAAGAATGGAGAAACTTCACATGAATAAATGGATACTTGAATGACATATATGAGTCCTTGCAGAAAAAGGGTGGGAGGGCGGGAAAACAAAGACAACTTAGGACGGATGAAACAAACACCATTGAGAAAACTTATAATTGATCTCACAAATATTGAAATGATCGGATCCACTTGAAGAGAAGCACACCGGTTGAAAAGAATTGACATGACCAGCTCGATGATCAAAAGGATTAGTATTCACATAGCAATATGAGAACACCGTTTAGGAAAGGTATGGATTCAACATTTGACTTCGAAGAAACTCGAATACCACAACTCAAAAAGAAACAAAGGATTTGGCTTGCAGAATAAGCCGGAACAAATATATGATAGAGATTCCGTCCGAAGTTTTCGTGGTGGGGCCCAAACGAGCTCGAGTGTACAACACCATCATGTACAAGGCAGTGCACATGACATACGAAGTGTCCCCGAACCAGCATAGCCAAGGGTTCTTTAAGACACAACGAGACCACTGTAAAAACGACCGTGGAAAGGCGGACCACTAGACGTCGAACCCCAATCTCATATCATGCATCTGTCGAAAAGATATTCTAGGAGCTACTTGAATTCCCACCTATAAAACTCCTAAAACTTTCTGGTTATGCAATCTGGTGTTGGGCATACACGGAAAGCAATATATATCTCACCCAAAACTAACAATCCCTACATCCAAGCTGTATCCATCCGTCAACACATAACCAAGAAACCTTCGGAAATCGTGTACCTCAACCATCGAAAAGCATCCGTTATACGAGTTATGGCAATACTCCCGAGCTCGCCCCAGTACTAGGTTATCGGGGTTATCTCACCAACAACTGCATAAAAGAGATTTTCGATGTCGGCAAATCTCAGGTATTCCAGAACTGCAACGATAAAATTGTGACGACAACACCTCGGAGCTCAACTCCCCGGGTCAAAGCCACATA
Organism: Triticum aestivum; assembly: GCF_018294505.1. Taxonomy (NCBI): domain Eukaryota; kingdom Viridiplantae; phylum Streptophyta; class Magnoliopsida; order Poales; family Poaceae; genus Triticum; species Triticum aestivum. Next base: position 132,912,392 of record NC_057801.1, read on the forward strand.
AATAGACAGGAGGCACCAAGAACAATGTTCTCGTCACAAAACCATCGAAATGATTCCAAGATACCCGCGTGATCCTAAATTTTTTTTAGGGAAATTTGAGGAGAGGAAAGACAAAACATCTACGTCAAGAGTCCTCACCAGAGCGACGAAGGGACTGAGGAGTAAAAAGAATCCTACTCTCCGATATACATAATCCCAAGACTCAAAATATTTTTCTTCTAGACTCAACAACGGCCAACAATCAAGGGGGCTCCTATGGTCGGTCGAGGCTCTGATACCAACTTGTCACGCCCAATATGCGACCCTATCCAAAAGGAACTCGAAGGTCCCACCAAGGATAGACCCGCATATTGAAACGCTTTTGCAAGGTGGATATCATTACATCAACATTACATAATAGATAGGGATACATACATAAGGCATACAATGCCACATGAATACAACATTACAATAAATAAGAGCATCATCCGACTACGGATGAATCACAAACAGAAACTCAAATGACATCCACCCTGCTAGCCCAGGCTGCCGACCTGGAACCTATCCCCTGATCGAAGAAGCAGAAGAAGAACTCAACGCAAGCAAGCATCGCCCTCACGTCATGCTCATCGGATAACCTGTACCTGCAAATGTTGTTGTAGTGATCTGTGAGCCATGAGGACTCAGCAATCCCATTACCATGGGTATCAAGACTAGCAAAGCTTAAAGGGAAAGGAAGGGGTAAAGTGGTGAGGCTGCAGCAGCGACTAAGCATATATGGTGGCTAACATACGCAAATAAGAGCGAGAAGAGAGCAAGCGGAATGGTCGTGAAGCTAGCAATGATCAAGAAATGATCTTGAACTCCTACTTACATCAAACATAACCCAGAAACCGTGTTCACTTCCCGGACTCCGCCGAGAAGAGACCATCACGGCTACACATGCGGTTGATGCGTTTTAATTCGGATCTGGTGTCAAGTTATCTACAACCGGACATTAACAAATTCCCATCTGCCTATAACCGCAGGCACGGCTTTCGAAAGATTATACCCTGCAGGGGTGTCCCAACTTAGCCCATGACAAGCTCTCGCGATCAACAAAGGAATAGACCTTCTCCCAGGAAGACCTGATCAGACTCGATATCCCGGTTTACAAGACATTTCGACAATGGTAAAACAAGACCAGCAAAGCCACCCGATGCACCGACAAATCCCGATAGGAGCTGCACATATCTCGTTCTCACGGCACACCGGATGAGCAAGACGTCGGGTTGGCATAGACCCTGGTTGCCCAGGGGGCGCCGGACATCGCTCGGTTTGGACCAACACTTAGACAAGCACTGGCCCGTGGGGGGGCTAAAAGAAAGATGACCCATGGGTTGGCCGACCCAAGGGAAAGGGGTAGGTGGTGGTGAGGCAAATGGTAAAACCAAGGTTGGGCCTTGCTGGAGGAGTTTTATTCAAAGCGAATTGTCAAGGGGGTCCCATAAATCACCCGACGGCGTAAGGAACGCAAAATTCGGGAACATAACACCGGTATGACGGAAACTAGGGCGGCAAGAGTGGAACAAAACACGAGGCAAAAGGCCAAGCCTTCCACCCTTTACCAAGTATATAGATGCATTAATAATATAAGAGATATTGTGATATCCCAACCAAAATCCTGTCCACCATGGAGAAATCTTCAACTTCACCTGCAACTAACGATGCTATAAGAGGGGCTGAGCAAAAGCGGTAACATAGCCAAGCAATGGTTTGCATAGGAAAGGTGTCAAAGGTTAGAGGTTCATGGCAATTTGGGATGGCTTGATAAACAGGTGATAGGTAGCGCAGCAAAGCGATAGAACGAAGCAACTAGCATAGCAATGATAGTAGCGAGATCCAGGGTAGCGGTCATCTTGCCTGAGATCCCGCAAGGAAGAAGAACGATTCCATGAAGTAGACGAACGGGAGTAGTCGAACGAATCCTCACAATCGCAACATTATCGGAACTAAGAAGCTTCACAGGAAAGAAATAAACAACATGGTAAACGCTCAATCATAAACATGGCATGATGCGCAAACAAGTATGATGCATGTCCGGTTTAATGAGGCATGGCATGGCAAGGTGCAACAAACAATACTACAAGTTAAGTGGAGATCAATATGCAACGAGTTGCATATTGACGAAACACCACATTGACATATTTAGTTCTCTCTCGTTTAGATACACAACAATATTAAATGTTGTTAGACATGACAAGAGGTGAAACATAATTAATCTACCTATCTAGGCAAGTTTAAGTGAGACCGGAACAACAAACAACAATTCTGGAAAAACCTCATATGGATATTTATGAATTCGGTACTGTTCTGCCCTAAACCATATTTTATCATTGTTAAACAGGAAAATAAAGTGCACCATGTTAAACTAGGCATTTTTCCACCCCATTTACATATAAAGTTTATTTAAAATGGAGCTATGGTTATTTAGTTATGAATTAAAGCATTTTAACATGGCATTATGCAAAATAAACACAGACAGCATTTTAAACATTTTTAACATAGATGAAAGTGGCATATTATTAAACTACACAATTTCCTGAGCATTTTACATATATAAATTATTTTAATCCGATGCACAGTTAATTAGTTATTACATGCATGAGGTCTAGGGGGTTTTCTGTAAAACATTAATCTCTGGAAATTAGCTAAATTCGCAGAACGAGAAAAAAACACTATCGGGCCGAATCTGGAGGGGCTGCAGTTCTCATCATGGGCCATGGCCCAGGTCGGTGGAGAGGCTTGGGCAGGCAGAGGAGGTGGACCGGGCCGGGGCGTGCTGGAGGGAGCTGGGCTGAGCCGGCTTGAGGCCCACGCGCACACGCGTGCACGAGCGGGCGAGGCGACGAGCTCCTCGTTCCTGAGCAGGGACGAGGCAGAGTGGCGGCGCAGATGGCGCCGGCAGCAAGCAGGCAAGGACGGGGCGGCGCAGGGCGGTTCCGGCGGGAACGGGGAGATCCGGGCCCGGGGACCCCGGATCCGGCGAGACTTGAGGACGAGGAGGCCGGCGACGAGGTTCCTGGCGGCGGCGGTGGGGTTGCTGCAAGGGGAGAGAGATCTAAGAGAGAGAGAGATACCAGAGGGAGAGACGGGAGAGAGAGGGAGGCGGTGACCTGGTTGCTCGCCGGCGACGAGGCTGCGAGGTGGCGGGGTCGGGTGTTCCTGCTCCGGCGAGGCCCCTCGTGGCCGGAGCGCAGGGACGATGCGGCGGCGAGGGGATCGAGCGAGGGAGCGGGCAAGCGGGCGAGGGGGCCAGGGCGCACGGGGTCGGGCCCGATCGCGGCCCGGGGCGGACTCCCCGTGGGCTTCGCGGGCCGCGGCGGTTGGAGGCGCGGGGAAGGCACGTGGAGGCTTGGGAGTGGCTGTGGAGGACGGCGTAGGCGGCGGCTGACCACTGGCGGCTTGCCAGGTGGCGGAGGGAGGCTGGGGCGCGCCGGATCTGGAGGGGGAGGCGGCGGCGCGACCCTCGAGGTGAGAGGAGGCACCGAAAACGAGGAGGAGAGGGGTGGCTGCGGCTGGGAGGTAGGGAAACGGCTGGGATGCCCAAAAAGGAAAGAGGAGGGGCTTAAATAGGTAGGGGGTTAGGGTTAGAGGATTAGGAGGGTTTGGAGGGGGTTTCCGGACCCTCGGATCGTGATCGTGCACTCCGGACAGAGGGGGGGCTAGGTGGCTGCAGGTGGGCTGTGTAGAGACCATGGGCTGCAGGGGAGAAGAGGGAGAGAGGCCCGGCAGCAGTTTCCGAATACCAAAAACGTCTGACGCTAGACCGACTATATCGCGGTTATATATTTAACGGTTGGGCAGTCAAACGAACTCCGAATGCGACGAAACTTGGCAGGCGGCCTGTCTACACTATAATAAGACCGCATGACAAGTTGCAACCCATTCCGAGAACATTTTTATGCCACATATAAAATAATATTTCGGAGGTGCCGCGGGCGCGTGCGAGTGTGGTCGGGCTCAGAACGGACAACGGAGAGAACCGGCGGAACACAAACGGATGCAAGTTCTACGAAAACGATGCCGATGCAATGCGCATGATGCTATGAGATGAGATGCATAACAAGAACAAAATGCAAAACAACAGACAAAAACCCAACCACGAAAGAAATATCATATAGCATCTCCGGAAAAGGCAAGAGTCGGAGTTACGAATATGGAAAGTTGTATCCGGGCGTTACACCGGTCTAACAGAGCATACTTGGGGTATCCGAACTTCATCCGCAGCATATAAGGCTTTCCAGCCGTGATATCTCCGGCCTGACGCAGCTCCTCCTTCATCGCTCTCATGGCAGAGCGAGTATCCTCGGCTTAGGCAGTGATCTTTTCAAGATCCTTCTGAGCCGCCCTATCTTCTTGCTCAAGCAATCTAGAGCGGTCAGTAGCATCCTTAAATTTTATGGCCATCTCGGCCATTTCCTTCTTGCTCTGGCAGTGAGCAGCCTGTTTGGCTTTTAGCTCTTCAGCCGCTTTAACGGCAGCCGCATCACTCTTCCTTGCTTGCTCCTTTGCTCGAGCAAGCTCCGCCCGAAGGTTCTCCAAGGCAGCAGCACCATCTACATGAAGCATATATAAGGCCCGAGCATCAAGCTCCTATTACTGGGTGTCTTTTGAACATACTTTGAGCCTTGTCTAGCTGCTTATGTACAAGCGCGATGTTGGCATCTGCTACGTCAAGTTGCCGCTTTAGTTCGGCAGATTCATCAGTCCGGCTAGCCACCGAACGCCTCGCCACCTTCATGGAATAGGCGGCACATTACACCTGGGGTTATGATCCTCTGTGCGCCGTCACTCGTGATGACATACAGAGTCTCAGGGGCTACTATTCATATAGGGCACATTTAATATGCGGCTCTACCAAAAGGTACACCTTTTTACATACCTCAAAGCCTGTTAGTAAACTCCTGGCAGCCTCGTACAATCCGCTTTCCGTGGATGAAATCCTTCCAATCATCATATCCATCAACATACGGTGTTCTACTGAGATGGACGCCCTAGTAAGCAGATCCTTCAGCCCCTCCGTCGGCGCGCAAGAGGGTGCCGGACTAGCCTGACGACCCTTCCCAGGGTCCGGACTTGAAAAAACCCTTCGGGATGATACCTCGGGGTCGCCAGCCTCGTGAGACGGTGGAACAAGGGGAGGCGTTTCGCTCTCTATCATCTCTGGACGAAGATCCCCTGAAGATGAGCTCTGCTGAGAAGGGTTGAGATCCGAACTGCAAGACAATGTTTCAGTTATTTTCCTCAGGAATAAAACATGAATGTGATTCATTATGGAACCCCTCCTTTCACTTACACCTCGGGGGAGAGCGGGTCCCCTTTAGGGGGCGATTCGGCTGGGGCGTTCTCCGGTGCCGAACCCTCTGACGAAGATTTCTTTCCCCATTTTGAGGTTATCACCTCTAGGTCTTCAGAGGCAGTCCTTTTCTTCCCCTGGTCGGGAGAATTTCTGATTCTTCCCTTCCTAACGGCCTCCTTCGTGGAGGCGGTAGCTCCTTGGTTCCCCCCTTCGCCTTCCGCCAACGGCGCGGCCTCCAGCATCCTGGTTACCATGGGATTCGACACGGTCTCGGGCAGGGGGGCTGGACACCTGATAAGCTTTGCCTTTGCTATCCACTCCTGTTCAAAGGGCAACTCTGCTAAAGAGTAGATTTGATAAAAATATGGATGGTGTGTTCAAATACGGGGCTACTTACTTTAGCATCCGGGCGGTTGCAGCTCAGACCTGCGTCCTCGGACAAATCCGGACACCTTGCTTGTGATCCGAAGAACAATTTGTACATCTCTATGGGTGCCATTCCCATGAAATGTTGTAGGACCCATGGTCCCTCAGGATTGAACTCCCACAGGCGGAGAGGTCGACGTTTGCAGGGCAGTGTGCGGCAAATCACCATGACTTGCGCCACCACGGTCAGATTGATATCTCTTTCTAGGAGATCTTGAATACAGCCCTGCAGCATGGGCACGTCTTTTGGCGGCCCCCAGATAAGTCGTTCACTAACCCATGACACCAGCCGTGGTGGGGGACTCGAGCAAAAAGTAGGCGGTGCCACCCATGTGGTGCCCCTAGGGGCTGTGATGTAAAACCAGTCCCGTTGCCATAAACCGAGCTCCTCTTGAAAAGAGCCTTCGGGCCATGGAGCGTCGTCCATCTTGCTTATTATAGCCCCTCCACACTCAGCATGCTGCCCCTCGATCATTTTCAGTTCCACTTTGAAAGTTTTTAGCCACAATTCGAAGTGAGGGGTGATATGGAGGAAGGCTTCGCACACGACAATAAATGATGAGATCTGGAGGATGGACTCCGGAGCTAGGTCGTGGAACTCTAGCCTGTAGTAAAACATAAGCCCCCTCACAAAGGGATCGATCGGGAAGCCTAGTCCCCGAAGGAAGTGAGATGCGAACACCACGCTTTCACCAGGCTGGGGAGCGGGAACAGCTTGCCCTTGAGTAGGCGGTCTATGCGAGATTTCGCCACTTAGATACCTGGCATCTCTAAGATTTCGCACATCTTCTTCCGTAATGGAGGAAGGCATCGACCGGCCTTGAGGGTCGGAGCCGGACATCTTCGAAGGTCCGAAGCGCCTAAAACTAGAGATTTGGGTGTTGGAACTCGAAGCGAGGGGCGGATTTGATTGGTTGAAGAGCAAGGGAGTCGGGCCTTGGTTCCTTTATAAAGGAGGTGAATACCAAGAGCCCTCCCCGTAACCGTTTGAGACTCGCTTTCAATTAGGGAGTCATACCTAAGTCACGGTTGGGTTACCCACAGCCGTATTGATGAGAATCCCGGAATAAGGGGACACGATCTCTGCTTTGACAAGACATGCCAAGGAAACCGCCTCGCTAAACGCGCTGAGGTGGAATAATAAAATGAATAAAAGCCTGGCTGTGGCATGATGTCATGCCATGGAATACGTCAGCAGATCCGATTGATACAAACATTATTCTCTCTACGATGGAATGTGGAACTTATTTTGCAGAGCCAGACACTACCCTGGTGTTCAACATCTTCTATGGAATATTCGCAGGAGGAACCCGCCTTGCAATGCCGAAGACAACTTGCGCGCCGGACTCGTCGTCATTGAAGCCTGGTTCAGGGGCTACTAAGGGAGTCCTGGATAAGGGGGTGTCCGGATGGCCGGACTAAGACCTTTGGCCGGACTCCCGGACTATGAAGATACAAGATTGAAGACTCCGTCCCGTGTCCGGATGGGACTTTCCTTGGCGTGGAAGGCAAGCTTGGCGATACGATATGAAGATCTCCTCCCATTGTAACCGACTCTATGTAACCCTAGCCCTCTCCGGTGTCTATATAAACCGGAGAGTTTTAGTTCATAGGACGAACAACAATCATACCATAGGCTAGCTTCTAGGGTTTAGCCACTCCGATCTCGTGGTAGATCTACTCTTGTACTACCCATATCATCAATATTAATCAAGCAGGAGTAGTGTTTTACCTCCATTGAGAGGGCCCGAACCTGGGTAAAAACATCGTGTCCCTTGTCTCCTGTTACCATCCGCCTAGACGCACAGTTCGGGACCCCCTACCCGAGATCCGCCGGTTTTGACACCGACAGTTGCCATCTCATCAGCGGTGCCATTAGAAAATTATTTGGCACTGCTTCAGCAGTTTGTGCAGCCAATTTGGTCCACACATCCGAGCAGCCAAGCAGTAAAATACTAAATCTTTATGGCACGAAGGAACTGGGCATCGGAGCAACTACATGCTCCGGAGTCCGGGTCCCTAATTTTTTTTCTGCTGCATCGGCTAGCCACTTCAGGGCACTGGTGCGAGATGTAGCAACAGTTGTCTTTACTCCAGTTTTGGCATACATAGTGGATGGCCTTAGTGCTATTAGTTCTATGTTACTAAATTTGTGCATGTACACACCTGTTAGTATCAATTTGCTGTCATCCAAACACTATCGCTATGTTGTTGCAGTTATTTACCTTCCTCATAAAATGTTTAGTTTGTTATTTATTGTACATGAGTAAGAACTTGTAGCGTCGTTGTAGTTAATTATAGCTTCTGATGTTACAGAATTTGGTTGTTGTCTCAGTAGCAATTAATTCATTTGCACATTGATCTTTTTGAGAAGATATGTCACAATTAACATGTTTCTTCAGTTTTTCAAAATAAGCATTGGTGATTTTCTATATTGCTATAATCCCATTTCCCCTACAATTGTTACTGATCTAGTTTTAAATATTATAGGATGAATGGAAGTGTTCTTACTTGGAGTGGGTTGATCAAGAGTGGCCACAGTCTTTGGAGATGTGCCTAGCAAAGCTCTGCAGCATGTATGCTGAAGAGAACAGACGTAGGCTTAGAGAAACTATTGTCAATGCTTAAGAATATTTGAAGATGCGGGATAAAAAGTTGAAGGTGGAGAATGAGCTCAGATTTTTTTAAATCAAACTTTGCTAAGATGGTGTTGGCGAAGGAGTAGGCACTTTCCCAGTTGACCCGTGCAAACAGGTTCTTACTGAACTGAAATCAGAAGTGGATAAGACAAGCCTGGATGATCTCGATTAGGGAAATGAATATATTGTTCTTATGAAGTTGAACTAGCTATATGTTGTACTGTGTTGTTTTCATGTAGCTATCGTACTGTGATGTTATAATATATTTATGTGCCTGATATGAAATTGGCAAACAGCTGTTTGATATGAAATGTGAATTTGCATAATACTGGAATTATTAATTGTAAACTAATAAACTTGCTAAATGTGTCATGGACCTTTGCAAACGGTTCTAGCAGTAAAAGCGCTTGCGATGGATAGCCCAATGTCGCATAGTTTTCTTCATCAAATAGTGTGTGATATAGTAGATAAAAGCAAACAGTTAACCAAGGCAGACCGTGTGTGATAGTTACACCTTTCACACACGAGCCTACACATAAAACTGTGTGGGATGTACGTATGAACAGAAACGTTTTCCCTTGATTGACTGTGTGGGATGTACATAAGAACGGAAACATATTCCTTGGATTGACTGTGTGTGATATACATACGAACGGATATGTTTCTCTGGGATTCGCTGTGTGGGATGTACATACCTACGGAGATGTTTTTCTCGGATTACCTTGTGGGATGTACATACCTACGAAAATGATTGGGTTTCGATGCCTTGCCTGGTCGCACATGGTCACAGCCTGTGTCCCAGGAGGGCCTATCCCCGACGATTTTTGGGTCGTGTCGGAAGGACCCCCCTATCGCACACACTCACTTGGAGACGGTTCCAAATGCCGTCGCGGAAAGGGGTTAAAACCGTTTTTATAGCACCGATGCGCACCAGTGTATGCATTAGAGACAACCGCATTCATGTTAAATAGGGAACCATCTAAATCCGCAGAGACAACACCGTATGAACTATGGTTTGGCAAGAAACCTAAGTTGTGCTTTCTTAAAGTTTGGGGATGCGACACTTATGTCAAAAGGCTTCAGCCTGATAAGCTCGAACCCAAATCAGAGAAGTGCGTCTTTATAGGATACCCTAAGGAAACTATTGGGTACACCTTCTACCACAGATCCATAGACAAGATCTTTGTTGCCAAGAATGGGTCATTTCAAGAGGAGTTTCTCTCGAAAGAAGTGAGTGGACGGAAAATAGAACTTCATGAGGTAATTGTACCTTCTCTCAAATTGGAAAGTAGCACATTGATACGTCTCCAACGTATCTATAATTTTTTATTGTTCCATGCTATTATATTATCTGTTTTGGATGTTTTATATGCATTAATATGCTATTTTATATTAATTTTTGGACTAACCTATTAACCTAGAGCCCAGTGCCAGTTTCTGTTTTTTCCTTGATTTTGAGCTTCGCAGAAAAGGAATACTAAACGGAGTCCAAACGAAACAAAACTTCACAATGATTTTTCTTGGACCAGAAGGCACTTAGGGGACTTGGAGTCCAAGACATAAGAGCCACGAGGCGGCGGCAAGGGTGGAGGGCACACCCTAGGAGGGGCGCCCCTACCTCTTGTGACCCCCTCGGGACTCTCCTGACCTAGCTCTTCCTCTTATATATTCACATATATTCCAGAACCACCAGAGGCATCCACGAAAACACTTCTCCACCGCCGCAACCTTCTATTCCTACGAGATCCCATCTTGGGGCCTTTTCTGGGATCCTACCAGAGGGGGATTCGATGACGGAGGGCATCTACATCAACTCTATTGCCCTTCCGATGAAGCATGAGTAGTTTACTACAGAGCTACGGGTCCATAGCTTGTAGCTACATGGCTTCTTCTCTCTCTTTGACTCTCAATACCATGTTCTCCTCGATGTTCTTGGAGATCTATCCAATGTAATCTTCTTTTGCGGTGTGTTTGTCAAGAACCGATGAATTGCGGATTTATGATCAGCTTATCTATGAATATAATTTGAATCTTCTCTGAACTCCTATATGCATGATTTGATATCTTTGTATTTCTCTTCAAATTATCGGTTTGGTTTTGCCAACTAGATTGGTTTTTCTTGCAATGGGAGAGGTGCTTAGCTTGGGTTTCAATCTTGCGTGATTTCACCCAGTGACAAAGTAGGGGTAGCGAGACACGTATTGAATTGTTGCCATCGAGGATAAAAATATGGGGTTTTCATCATATAACTTGAGTTTATTCCTCTACATCATGACATCTTACTTAGGGCGTTACTCCGTTCTTCATGAACTTAATACGCTAGATGCATGTTGGATAGTGGTCGATGTGTGGAGTAATAGTAGTAGATGCAGGCAGGAGTTGGTCTACTTGACATAGACGTGACGACTATATTGCGTAATCATTGCCTTGGATATCGTCATAACTTTGCGCTTTTCTATCAATTGCTCGACGGTAATTTGTTCACCCATTTTATTATTTGCCTTCATGAGAGAAGCCTCTAGTGAAACCTATGGCCCACGGGTCCATTTTACATCATATTTGTTTCTGGTCTACTATTTTTCAATCTTTTATTTTCAGATCTATAAACCAAAAAACCCAAAAATATTTTATCTTTTGTTTAGTTTTATGTATCTCTATCAGATCTCACCTTTGCAAGTGACCATGAATGGATTGACAACCCCTTTATCACATTGGGTGCAAGTGTTTGATTGTTTGTGCAGGCGCATCTATTGGGAACTTGCACATTTCTCCTACTGGATTGATACCTGATACGTCTCCGTCGTATCTATAATTTTTGATTGTTTCATTCCAATATTATACAACTTTTATACACTTTTGGCAACATTTTATATGATTTATTTGGACTGAGATATTGATCCAGTGCCTAGTGCCAGTTCCTGTTTGTTGCATGTTTTTTGGTTCACAAAAAATCCATATCAAACGAAGTCCAAATGCAACAAAAATTTATAGAGAATTATTTTGTAATATTTGTGAATCTTGGGAGGTGGAATCAACGTAAACGGGGGCCCATAGGCCCCAAGATACACCAGGGCGCGCCAGGTGTCTTATGCTCACCTCGTACGTCGGTTGGATCTCTACTTCGGGTGCAAGGAAGCTTATATCCGAGAAAAAACTGTGTTAAAATCTCAGCGCAATCGGAGTTACGGATCTCCCTGAATATAAGAAATGGTTTTCGTCCAGATCTGCGGAACATGAAATAGAAGAGAACGGAGAGGGAGATCCAATCTTAGAGGGGCTCCCACCCCTCCGCCGCCATGGAGGCCATGTACCAGAGGGGGAGCTCTCCTCCCATCTAGGGGGGGAGGCCAAGGAAGAAGAAGGAGGGGGGCTCTCTCCCCCTATCTCCTAGTGACGCCGGAGTGCCGCCGGGGCAAGGACCTTGACGGCGATCTACATCAACAATCTTGCTACCGTCAACACAAACTTTCTCCCCTCTATGCAGCGGTGTAACACCTCTTCTCCTCGCTGTAATATAGACTTAAACACGGTGCTCAACTACATATATTATTTCCCAATGATCTATGGTTATCCTATAATGTTTGAGTAGATCCATTTTGTCCTATCGGTTAATCATGATCTTGGTTGGTATGGCTGTATATTTTATTTATGGTGTTGTCCTACGGTGCCCTCCATGTTGCGCAAACGGAGGGATCCCCACTGTAGGATGTTGCAATATGTCCATGGTTTGCTTATTGTCAGTGTTGCAGGGGTGACAGCAGCCTAAACGCGGATAAGTGGGTTATGGCGTATGGGAGTAAAGAGGACTTTAGACTTAATGCTATGGTTCGGTTTCATGACCTTAATGATCTTTAGTAGTTGCGGATGCTTGCTAGGGGTCCAATCATAAGTGCATATGATCCAAGTAGAGAAAGTATGTTAGCTCATGCCTCTCCCTCATATAAAATTACAAGAATGATTACCAGTACTTGTTATCGATTGCCTAGGGACAAATGACTTTCTTATTGACAAAAAACTATCCACTTTTATTACCTTGCAATTTATTCATAGTTTTATTCTCGCAAAGTACTCGTAGCTTTTTTCTTGCAAAATAGTTTCATACTTGTTTTAGGTAAAGCAAACATCAAGTGTGCGTAGAGTTGTATCGGTGGTCGATTGAACTTGAGGGAATATTTGTCCTACCTTTAGCTCCTCATTGGGTTTCACACTCTTATTTATAAAAAAAGGCTACAAACGATCCCCTATAATTGTGGGTTACCAATACCTTGGTTCTTAACTGAGGGAAATACTTATCTCTACTGTGCTGCATCACCCTTTCCTCTTCAAGGGAAAAACCAACGCAAGCTCAACAAGTAGCAGGAAGAATTTCTAGCGCCGTTGCCGGGGAGATCTACGTCAAGCCTACCAAGTACCCATCATAAACTCTCACCTCTTGCATTACATTATTTGTCATTTGCCTCTTGTTTTCCTCTCCCCCACTTCTAAAACATTTTCAGAAAAACACAAAAACATTTGCCCTTTTAGTTGCCTTCTTTCCGTATGCCTTTTTGCTAGTTTGCTATGTTTTCTCGTGTTACCATGTGCCTTCTATTTGCTTGCATCTTTGCTTGCTAAAAATCTATTGATATGGATCCACTTAAAGTTTTCTACATGGATCATCTTCGATCCATATGTGCTCGTGCTGAAACCCCAACTAGTTTAGTTGAGGGAAAATCTTTAGATGAGCATGCTCATTTTGTGTTTCACTGTTTGTCTGAAAAGGGAGTCTTTTATGGAATCAAATAAATTGTTTGCTATGTTATGCTTGGAACCTTTGTGAACTTTTTTTATTTTACTTGTTGTTCTAAGAACCCTAAAAAAACACCTTCCCTACCTATGTGACTTTAATGATAATGAAATCTTATCTTCTTATGAAAAGTTTTTTTTCAGTTACTATGATATCGAACAAATTGAAGAATTTGTTGCTTTTAAGGGTGCTTACGAAGTTGCTTCTTTGATTGAAAAGTATGATATTACTCTCTACAAATATGAAAATTTTGATATACTTATGAAAACTATGCCCATAATGTCTATGTCAAAGAATTTATTGAGAGAATGACCATTACTTTGGAAGAAAATAATGATATGCATGAGTCTATAGATAACAATGATTTCGATGATTTGATTAAAATATCTCTTGATGAACATGATGCTTGCTATTGTTATGGCCATGATGCCAATATTTATGGAGATGAATTTGCTATAGTTCCTTATGTTAACCATGAGATTATTGCTATTGAACCCGTACTTGATAGTTCTTTGAATCAAAAGCATGATTACAATGATGTTATTATAAATTCTGTTAGTGTAGATTGTGCTAATAATATGCAAAACCCACAATGAATTATTTATTGAAAAACAGAACCAATACTTGTCACAGAAGTATTCCAAGTTTACAGATTGCTACACACTATTCTGTTTTTGACAAATTCTGTTTTCTATGTGTTGCTTGCTTATTTTGATGAATCTATGGGTAGTATCGGGGGGTATGAACCATGGAGAAGTTGGAATATAGTATATATTACACCAATATAAATAAAGAATGAGTTCAAAACATTACCAAAAGTGGTGATTTTATTTTCTTATAGGATTTGATCTGATGTGATTTTCTTTTAAGTTTTGTGTTGTGAAGTTTTCAAGTTTTGGGTAAAAATTTGATGGACTATGGAATAAGAAGTGGCGAGAGCCTAAGCTTGGCGATGACCAAGGAACCCCAAGGTAATATTCAAGGACAACCAAGGGGCTAAGCTTTGGGATGCCCCAGATGGCATCCCCTCTTTTGTCTTCGTCTATCGGTAAATTCACTAGGGGCTATATTTTTATTCACCACATGATATGTGTTTTGCTTGGAGCGTCTTGTATGATATAAGTCTTTACTTTTTAGTTTGCCACAACCATCTTTGTTGTACACACCTTTTGAGAGGGACACGCATGAGTCGTGATTTATTAGAATACTCTATGAGCTTCACTTATATCTTTTGAGCTAGGCAATTTTGTTGTACTGCTTCACTTATATCTTTTTAGAGCATTGTAGTGGCTTTATTTTGTAGAAATTAATGAACTCTCATGCTTCACCTATATTATTTTGAGAGTCTCTCTAAACAGTGTGGTAATTTGCTTTGGTTATGAATTTTGTCCTAATATGATGGGCATCCAAGAGGGATATAATAAAAACTTTCATATAAAGTGCATTGAATACTATGAAAAGTTTGATTCCTTATGATTGTTTTGAGATATAAAGATGGTGATATTAGAGTCATGCTAGTGAGTAATTGTGGATTGTAGAAATACTTGTGTTAAAGTTTGTGATTCACGTATCATGCACGTATGGTGAGCCATCATGTAACGAAGTTGGAGCATAATTTATTTATTGATTGTCTTCCTTATGAGTGGCGGTCGGGGACGAGCGATGGTCTTTTCCTACCAATCTATCCCCCTAGGAGCATGTGTGTAGTACTTTGTTTTTATGACTAATAGATTTTTGCAATAAGTATGTGAGTTCTTTATGACTATGTAGCGATCCAACCTCAAACGGTCGAATCTCTGTGCTTAATTGTCATCCCTGGATCGGTAATGCTGACACACATAGTACTTGAAGGATTTATAACAGAGTTCAATCACACACTTATTACATCGAGTGTGTCAAAAGAGAAATTATTACAATAAATTTGGCTTAAGGCCATCTAAAATAGATAACAGCGGCAGGCTTGGAAGATAAAGTGAGTCCATCAACTCCAACGACATAGGAGAGTGCACGACAAACGACCTAGCGCACCTTACTCTTCGTCTGAAACTTCTGCAACATGATATGTTGCAGCCCGAAATGGGTCAACACATGGAATATGCTGGCAATATAACACAATAGAGCAATGAACAAGTAAAAGCTATCACTACATGCATATGAGAATGGTGGAGGCTCTACGGTTATAATGTTTTGTGAAAAGCCAATTTTTTCCTACAACAAAGTAATACGTTTTGTTTAACTATTATGGTAGTTGTTAAACATTGAGAAGGTTCCTCCAACTCAATCCCAATTAATCAGTATTAATAACCCAACAAATTAATTTAGAGTGATGAGATCAACATGATAATCCAAGAACTAGATACTCAAGATGTCCATAACCGGGGACACGGCTAAACATGATTAGTGTGTACACTTTGCAAAGGTTTGCGCACTTTCCCCACAAGACTCGATCTCCTCTGTTGGATTGCTTGCACTACAAGGTGTTTGAGAAACGGATGACCGAAACACAGTCTTTTAGAAGCATTAACTCTAACCCTGGGTAGACAGTACCAACCTACAACCCCTACATCTGCTAGCCTACCACTGGAAGAGGTCATGCAACATACTGAACTATGCTAGAGCCCATAATAGCTTGTGGCTGCACACGGAAGTTTCTAGCATGAATAATCTTATGATCCCTTTGAGCCTGGGTGGCGAACCATAGTATGATCACACGGGTACTCCGGAATATCCTAGGACAACACAGGATTCTCCAGGTGCCCACAACCAATCCACCCAGATGTGTATTTAAGTAGCCACCTTAAGTTAAACTTTAAATAATAATCTCACATCTGTCATGGATACACTCAAATCCAATCCATGTCTACGAGCATAGCATGGCAATATAAGCATGACATAGAAGTAACTCCCAAGGGTTTGATAATAAAACAGGTAATAAGTTCTACCTCATCAACTACTTCCCAATACCCACAAGTTATTCACATCCTAATCATGCAGTGTTTTAGGATGTAACTAATGCATAAAAATTGGGTATGAAAAGACTATGATCAATGTGTTACTTGCCTTGCTGACGATCTACAAACCCTAGATACTCGTAGTAGCACGTGTCGCACTCCGGGAATTCTATCGCAAACAAACAATAGCATGCATAATCACTCAAGCATATATGCAAGGGTAAAACTCAAATAAGAAGATCCAATATGAAAGTTGAACTGAAGAGATTCGATTTGCAAAAACAATCAGTCAAAACGGAGCTACAGAACTGAAACTATGGTCAAAAGAACTTCAAACACAAATCTGCTTGAAACCAAATTTTAATTTGTCAAAACCATGTTCAAGTTGATTAAACAGAAGGAAGGGCTCAAGATGAAGATTTTGGCATTGGTTGCACTGGATTTGGACGAACGGTTAAAAAGTTGCGAGGGTTTGAAGATCAAGGGCTAATCTGCAATAAAAGTAATCGCGGAAAGGACCCTAGCAGAAAAACAAAATAAAAGAAAAATCTATCGGACGAACGTCCACTAACAGAGTGCAAAAAACGAAAAAGTTAGTTAAAACAAATGAACGAATATTCGCAAACAAACTAAACCGAGAAAAGCGAACCAATCTAAAAAGAAAAAACTAATCTAGGGTTTTAAAAAGACCGATCGGTTTTTACCTAAACCGAAAAAAGCCAACGACGACGGCTCGGATACGACAATGGCAGCGCGAGTCTGGCGAGGCGGCGGCTCGGCGAGGCGGGCGACGGCTGGCGCCGTGGGGCTGCG
>NC_057801.1:132929751-132972512 GCF_018294505.1 Triticum aestivum
GGGCTGCGGCGTGCGGCGGCAGCGGCGAGCGGCAGCGTGAGGTGGCGGCTGCGGCGGTGCGGGGCTCGAGGTGGGGAGGCGAGGGGGCGGCGGTGGTGGCTTTTAAAGAGGGGCCCCGGGGGGTCCTCGGCTTGCGCGAGGGGGCGGGAGGCCGACCCGGAATCCTTCTCGCTGGAGTCCGGCGTCCGCACGGAAGGGCGAGGCGGCGGTGCGCTCGGATGGGCCGGCTAGGCTTCGGCCCAGTCGGTCCGAGATTTTTTTTAAAATAAATTCCACCAAAAGAAAAATCCTAAAGAAATGTAAATTTTTTAAAAAAAAAGCTAAAAACAATTTTCACCATCTAAATAAAAGGTTTAGAACAAGGTGAACATTTTCTTGGCCTAAAAATGCATATTTTTCTTATTCAAATAAAATAGCAATAAAATCCAAATAAAATGATTTATTTTATTTTAACATTTTTCCTCCAATATTTCTTTTCTTTTGGAGAAGTCATATTTTCTCCTCTCATATATTTTTAATATTAAATATTTTGGAGAGAAAAATGATTAAAACCAAAATGATCCTCTTTTCAATGTTTGAGAAAATTCAAATATGAAAAATAATAAAATCCCCAACTCTCTTCGTGGGTCCTTGAGTTGCTTAGGATTCTTAGGATCACAAACGAAAAGAAAACAAAATATGATATGCATATGATGACCTATGTATAACATTCCAAATTAAAAATTTGGGATGTTACACACTAATGTTGAGCCCATGGATTATACGCACTCTCACCCTTCCACCATT
Organism: Triticum aestivum; assembly: GCF_018294505.1. Taxonomy (NCBI): domain Eukaryota; kingdom Viridiplantae; phylum Streptophyta; class Magnoliopsida; order Poales; family Poaceae; genus Triticum; species Triticum aestivum. The sequence continues at coordinate 132,930,538 of NC_057801.1, forward strand.
GCTAGCCTCTCTAGTACCGCGCAACTTTCGCTGGTAGCATACACCCACCATATACCTTCCTCAAAACAGCCACCATACCTACCTATTATGGCATTTCCATAGCCATTCCAATATATATTGCCACACAACTTCCACTGTTCTGTTTTATTATGACACGCACCATCATTGTCATATTGCTTTGCATGATCGTAAGAGAAATAGCATGATGTTTACATGGCTTGTCCATTTTTTATGTCATTTGCTACGTTAGATCATTACACAACCAGGTACACCGCCGGAGGAATTCATATAGAGTCATATTTTGTTCTAAGTATCGAGTTGTAATTCTTGAGTTGTAAGTAAATAGAAGTGTGATGATCTTCATTATTAGAGCATTGCCCCATGTGAGGAAAGGATGATGGAAGCTATGACCCCTCAGAAGTTGGCATGAGTCTCTGGACTTTATAAAAAAAATAAGCCACCAAAAAAAGAGAGAAAAGAGAGAAGGGGCAATGTTACTATCCTTTTTCCACACTTGTGCTTCAAAGTAGCACCATGATCTTCATGATAGAGAGTCTCCTATGTTGTCACCTACATATACTAGTGGGAATTTTTCATTACAGAACTTGGCTTGTATATTCCAATGATGGGCTTCCTCAAATTGCCCTAGGTATTCGTGATCAAGCAAGTCGGATGCACACCCACTTAGTTTCTTTTGAGCTTTCGTAAACTTACAGCTCTAGTGCATCTGTTGCATGGAAATCCCTACTCACTCACATTGATATCTATTGATGGGCATCTCCGTAGCTCGTTGATATGCCTAGTTCATGTGAGACTATCTCCTTATTTTTTGTCTTCTCCACAACCACCATATTCTAGTCCACCTATAGTGCTATATCCATGGCTGACGCTCATGTATTGAGCGAAAGTTGAAAAGGTTTGAGAACATCAAAAGTATGAAACAATTGCTTGGCTTGTCATCGGGGTTGTGCATGATTTGAATACTTTATGTGATGAAGATGGAGCATAGCCAGACTATATGATTTTGTAGGGATAACTATCTTTGGCCATATATTTTTTATAAGACATGATTGCTTTATTAGTATGTTTGATGTATTATTGTTTTTATGTCAATATTAAACTTTTGTTTTGAATCTTATGGATCTGAACATTCATGCCACAATAAAGAAAATTACATGGATAAATATGTTAAGTAGCATTCCACATCAAAAATTCTGTTTTTATCATTTACCTACTCGAGGAAGAGCAGGAATTAAGCTTGGGGTGCTTGATACGTCTCCAACATATCTATAATTTTTTATTGTTCCATGCTATTATATTATCTGTTTTGTATGTTTTATATGCGTAAATATGATATTTTACATTAGTTTTGGGACTAACCTATTAACCTAGAGCCCAGTGTGAGTTTCTGTTTTTCCTTGTTTTTGAGCTTCATAGAAAAGGAATACTAAACGGAGTCCAAACGGAATAAAAACTTCATGATGATTTTTCTTGGACCAGAAGACATCCAGAGGACTTGGAATCCAAGCCAGAAGAGCCACAAGGCATCGTCAAGCTTGGAGGGTGCGCCCTAGCGGGGGCGCCCCCTACCTTGTGGCCCCCTCGGGACTCTCCTGACCTAGCTCTTCCTCCTATATATTCACATATATTTCAGAACCACCAGAGGCATCCACGAAAACACTTTTCCACCGCCGCAACCTTCTGTTCTCGTGAGATCCCATCTTGGGGCCTTTTCCGGCATCCTGCCAGAGGAGGATTCGATCACGGAGGGCATCTACATCAACTTTATTGCCCTTCCGATGAAGCGTGAGTAGTTTACCACAGACCTACAGGTACATATCTTGTAGCTAGATGGCTTCTTCTCTCTCTCTTTGATTCTCAATACCATGTTCTCCTTGATGTTCTTGGAGATCTATCTGACGTAATATTCTTTTGCGGTGTGTTTGTCGAGATCCGATGAATTGTGTATTTATGATCATCTTATCTATGAATATTATTTGTATCTTCTCTGAATTATTATATGCATGATTTGATATCTTTGTATTTCTCTTCGAATTATCGGTTTGGTTTGGCCAACTAGACTGGTTTTTCTTGCAATGGGAGAGGTGCGTAGCTTTAGGTTCAATCTTGTGTTATTTCACCTAGTGACAAAGTAGGGGTAGCGACACACGTATTGAATTGTTGCCATCGAGGATAAAAAGATGGGGTTTTCATCATATTGCTTGAGTTTATTCCTCTACATCATGTCATCTTACTTAAGGCATTACTCCGTTCTTTATGAACTTAATACTCTAGATGCATGCTGGATAGCGGTCAATGTGTGGAGTAATAGTAGTAGATGCAGGCAGGAGTTAGTCTATTTGACATGGACGTGATGCCTACATTGCATAAACATTGCCTTGGATATCGTCATAACTTTGCGCATGTCTATCAATTGCTCGACAGTAATTTGTTCACCCACCGTATTATTTGCCTTCATGAGAGAAGCCTCTAGTGAAACCTATGGCCCACGAGTCTATTTTCCATCATATTTGTTTTCGATCTACTATTTTGCAATCTTTTATTTTCAGGTCTATAAACCAAAAAACCCAAAAATATTTTATCTTTTGTTTAGTTTTATCTATCTCTATCAGATCTCACCTTTGCAAGTGACCATGAAGGGATTGACAACCCCTTTATCGCGTTGGGTGCAAGTGTTTGATTGTTTGCGTAGGTGCATCTATTGGGGACTTGCACGTTTCTCCTATTGGATTGATACCTTGGTTCTTAACTGGGGGAAATACTTATCTCTACTGTGCTGCATCACCCTTTCCTCTTCAAGGGAAAAACCAACGCAAGCTCAAGAAGTAGCACACATTAGAGAAAATTGTTCCCGTGATGCGTGCACCAACTAGAGAGGAAGCTAATGATGATGATCATGAAACTTCAGATTAAGTTACTACTGAACTTTGTATGTCACCAGAACACGTTCCGCACCAGAGTGGTATGGTAATCCTGTCCTGGAAGTCATGTTGTGAAGAAGCTATGATGAGCCCAGATTCCGACAAATGGCTTGAGGCCATGAAATCTGAGATAGGATCCATGTATGAGAACAAAGTGTGGAGTTTGCTGGACTTGCCCGATGATCTGCAGTCCATTGAAAATAAATGTATCTTCAAGAGGAAGACGGACGCTGATGGTAATATCACTGTCTACAAAGCTTGACTTGTCGTGAAAGGTCTATGACAAGTTCAAGGGGTTGAATACAATGAGACTTTCTCACTCGTAGCGATGCTTGTCAGGGTCAAAACTGGCGGATCTTGGGTAGGGGGTCCCGAACTGTGCGTCTTAGGTCGATGGTAATGGGAGACAAGCGACACGATGTTTACCTAGGTTCGGGCCCTCTCTATGGAGGTAATACCCTACTTCCTGCTTGATTGATCTTGATGAATATGAGTATTACAAGAGTTGATCTACCACGAGATTGTAATGGCTAAACCCTAGAAGTCTAGCCTGTATGACTATGGTCACGAATCTCTCTCCTCCGGACTAAGTCCTCTGTTTTATATAGACACCGGGAGGATCTAGGGTTACACAAGGTCGGTTACAAAGAAAGGAATCCACATATTTAATCGCCAAGCTTGCCTTCCATGCCAAGGAGAGTCCCATCCATACACGGGTGCAGTCTTCGGTCTTCGTATCTTCAAAGCCCATCAGTCCAGCCCACGGCTAACAGGCCAGACGCCCGAGGACCCCTTAGTCCAGGATTCCCTCAGTAGCCCCTGAACTTGGCTTCAATGACAAGGTATCCGGCGCGTAGATCTGTCTTCGGCATTGCATGGCGGGTTCCTCCTTACGAACTCCAAGACAGTCTTCGGACATATTGATCGTGTCTGGACCTGTAACACACACACCACACACAACCGCAGAGAATATAATATGCCACAAGTCCAATCCGCTGACAACTTTTTGTATCCTGACATCACGTCTGCCCGGTCATAATTTCAAACTGTTTTTTGTCTGCCGCTCAATGTTTCGGCACGCGGTTGCCATTGGCACGTCTTGTCAAAGCAGAGATCGTGTCCCCTTATTGTGGGATTTTTCATTAATACGGGCGTGGGTAACCCAACCGTGCCGTTTACACAGCCCTTGGGAACAGGCAAGTTTTAAGGCAAGTAGGGAGGCTCTCAATATTCACTGCCTTTATAAGGAGATAAGAATCCCCATTCTTCGCCCACGCATTCCCTTCCTCTCTGTCCTTCCATTCTCGAGCTCCAGCGCCCAAGTTCCCATCTTCCCCTTCTCAAGGAAGCACTTAGACATGTCCGGATCTGGAGGCCAAGGCAAGTGGATGGTCTCCTCCGTTAAGGAGAAGGACATCACCCAGCTTCGGGTGGCCGGGTACCTGGCGAAAGGAATCACCCACCGTCTGCCCTCCAAGGGGCAAGTCATCCCCACCCCGAAGCCTACTGAGAGGGTAGTTTTCCTCCCTCACTTCCGCCGTGGATTGGGGTTTCCACTTCACCCCTTCGTCCGCGGACTGATGTACTATTACGGGCTAGATTCCCACGATCTAGCCCCACACTCCTTCCTCAACATCTTGGCATTTATTGTCATGTGCGAGGCCTTCCTCCATATCCACCCCCACTTCGACCTATGGCTCAAGGTCTTCAACGTGAAGTCGAAGGTGGTGGACGGTCAGCACGCAGAGTGCGGGGGCACCATGGTGAGCAAGATGCCCAATGTCACTTGGCCCATAGGAACTTTTGTGGAGACCGTCAAGGAGTGGCAGAAGCAATGGTTCTACATCATAGAGGCGTGCGGCGCCACTTGGGCCATAGCTCCCGAGTTTAGGGTCAGAGCCCTAATGCGGCTCACCTCCTGGAAGGAGAAAGGCCCCAACTGGTCAGCGTCAGACGAGCTGATGGCACTACAAACGCGAATTTAGAGTATGTTGGATAAAGACGTCAAGCTCGTCGACGTGATCCAGGTGATGCTGGTTTGCTGGATTCTCCGCTGCCAAAGCCGAAGCTTCCCTTTATGGGAATTCGATTCGGCAAAGCACCAGACCATGGAAGGGCTCTTTGGAACTACTCACAAAGGTGCCTGGAAGTTGCTCTTCAAGGGCAATGTGAAGCCGCCGGTCATGGATTCGGACCGCGGGCACGATCACTCCCATCCCGCCAATGAGGAAAGTTCTCCTTTTGTTGGTGGAAACGACACCTATGGGATCACGGGAATCCCTTCTACGGTTGGCGGGTGCGGGGTTGTGAGAAGAGCAGGTCTAACAGGAAGCACACAGATCGTTTACCCAGGTTCAGGCTGCGAGGATGCGTAATACCCTAGTCCTGCTTTGGTGGATGTATTGAGTGTTCTTCCGTTCTTGAGCTAGCTACGGGGTGTAACTTGCCCAAAAGAGCCGAATCCCTCTCATGGTCGCCTCGGGCCTCCTTTTATAGACAAAAGGGGTCGCCATAGTGGCACACAAGAGGTGAAAAAGTCTACAGTGCGTGAGCTTATCACCCGGCGTTATAGGACAAAGCGCATTAAATGCACTACTTAGGTGTTTATTAGCTTTATTGGGGACGGGAATGAGGCCCGTCCCATCCGTCGCCGCTCCTCCTTGCTTCAACACGCGCCCAGGCCAGTGATGCGTGCGGTGCCATATAGGCAGGCAGGCTGTTGAGGTGGCGCGATGGTGGAGCCTTCACGAAGATCTGCATGCCACCATGCAGGTGCTTGCTGAGTTGGTGTAGATGCCGCCCGTCGTCACGCAGGTGCCTGCCTAGCTGGTTGAGCTAGTAGTTGCTTGGGGACGGCGGTGGAGTCTTGGCTGGTGCGGGAATGGCAGTGGCCCCACTGATGCCCTCAGCAAGGGTCTTGCCGGGGGCCCGGAAAGGATCTTGCCGTGGTGTCGCAGTTGTCCCAGGAAGGCGCTTGCCGAGGGTCTTGTGGATCTCCTCGGCTAGGATGCCGCCGAGGATCGTTGTCTTCTGGTCCTCAGCTAATCTTGTGTGTTCATGATCTTGACGAAGATCTGCATGCCACCACAGAGGCGCCTCCCGGGCCCTGGTTCCAATGTAGTTGGTTGGCTGGTGTTGGAACCCATGGGCTCAAGGGTGGCCTACTCTGCTGGCATCGGGTAAGTCCCCATGGCAAGGCTGTTGCTGGGCCACGGAGGCCACGCCGACAAGGGTCTTCCCAGGGGAGTCCACCTTGCCCCTTTGCTCTCCTGTGTTTCTGGTCTTGGCATTGCCTCGGTTGTCTTGCGCTTCAACTTCTTTCCGACTTCCCTCTTCTGCCCTGCTAGGTGTGGCCGTGGCGCGTGGCTCTGACTGCCCGTGCACAAGTAAAGGGGTCAAAAGGAGAGCCCCTAATTTTGTACACTGACAGGAGCCCTCGGGCCTAGGACACACATAAGCGCGACGCGTTGTTGGGCCAGGCCCAGAACGGTGCGCGGGTAGGTGGGGCGGATTGTACCACAATAACTGTTTTGTCCGCTGTGCTTCCCCATGACCCGCATTGAACGCGAGACATGGAGGGGCGTGCGTGACGTGGGGGTTATGCGTGGGGCGGTTCCCGCACGCATGCGTCACATCGTAGTTAATGGGAAAAAAGGCGACCCTCGCCTTCCCCGTAAAAAGGAATAACTGCGGGTGCGCTGCTCATTTATCCCCAACATCTTCTTCAATCTCAGAAGCGCCGTCCCCTTCTCCTTCCTTCCCAAGCTTCCGCCTTTTGCTTGCCACCGCTGTGTCTTTGTTATCGTCTATCCCTTGCTCCCCGAAGCCGCCATGGCACCCAAGACCAGCAGAGCCAAGGGAGTGGCCAAGGACACTGGGACGAGCGAGCCGCCGGAGAGCAAGTTGACGGCGCGATGGACGCAGCTCGCCAACTTCCCCTCGACGGTTGACGTGTTCGAGCTCCGAGACTGCTTCAAGCCGCTATGGGGGTTCAAGACCGGGGGGAGACGACGGGGCATCCACCCACGCGTGTCATCCCTGCCAATTGCGTCGAGGCCGCCCCGAATCGGTACCTGTTCTTTGTCGATTACTTTTCTTGCGGCCTTTGCCCCCCCTTTCTCCGATTTCTTCAACGATATCATGCACACATTTGGCTTCCACCTTCTGGATTTTACTCCAAACATCATGGCGTGAATGGCTCTGTTCGCCCACCTTTGTGAGGGCTTCGCCGGAGTTCTTCCCAACACGGCGCTCTTCCGCCATTATTTTTACCCTCGCATCCAGAAGGGAGGCACCATTTCTGGCTGCATCACCTGGATCCCAAGGTCCCAAGGGACATACCCGGAGGGCGCCCAGAAGGAGAGGTGGGAAGAATGGCAGGGCTGGTGGTGCTGGATTGAGGAGGACGATCCACAAGAGTCCTACCGGGTCCGCCAAGCACCACCGGTCCGCAGGAACGACTGGGGCGACGTCGACGCCCGAGATGACAAGCTCGAGATCGCCACCACCAGGATCCACCGCCTCACCATTGCCGGGCTTACCCTAAAGATGATTGGGGCAGATTTCCTCAGCTGCCGAATCGCTCCTCTACACAACAAGGGGAGGCCGTCCTAGCTTTTCCAGAATGCGGCTGACATCATGAGGCTTCGCCTTAGTCCTTAATCACAACTTCACAGAGATGGGGCACACTCACTTCTGCAAGCGGATCTTTCAGCTCGATGTGAACCGCGAAGGCTGGGCCGAGAGGTCCGGCAAGGATGCGAAGGCCGGCAAGGTCGTCAAGGGGCCCTTGTTTGGGTTGCCAGCGGGGGTGGTCCCGCTGAGCAACAACTCGCGCCAGACCGACATCGTCGCCATGATGCCGGACTGCAATGCACACGGTCCCATCCAAAATTGGGCCCCGCCGCCGGAGGAGCAGGTGCAGGAGTTCTTTGACAGCTTGGCGGAGATATACGTCCGCAATGAGCCACTGCTGATCCAGGACACCACTCAGGCGGAGCTGGACTATTTTGCCGCCAGGGCGGTGGAGACAGAGCTTGCCAGGTAGGCCGGCAGTGCTGGCGGTGTAGAGGACGAGGCTGCAGCGGCCGCGGAGGAGAAGGAGCTTGCCCAGTGGGCGGAGTCTGCTGGGGAGGCGAGCAGCGCTGGCACAGGGGACCCTCTTGTCGAAGATGTGGTCGATGAGTCGTCGGAGGAGCAAGCCAAGGCTATCGACCCTCCGGCCACGGGGAGATGGAGAGTCCTACGGCGGGCCACCTCTGGCGAGCCGGTTCGGCCCGGCAAGGCCGGGGAGCCTCGGCAAGCTCAGGAGGCGTCCGCGCGCCAGACGAGTGTCGCGGCTGCGAAGAAATCGGTGAAGGCCGTGGTGGCGAAGGAGAAAGCATATGCCTCCTCTTCATCCAAGCGCGTCCAGACTCTGCCCTCCTCCCCTCCTCCGACAGATGTCGATGCGAAGGTCACCGTTGACTTCGGGTCCCTTAGCCTAAGGAGGAAGAGGAAAACAGCAGAGGAGGAGGTGGAGGACGAGTAAGTATCTTGTCCCTTTCTGTCACCTCCGTCTCCTCGGATCGTGCCACTTATCTTGATTCGTCTTCATCTTTGCAGGGATGCGGAGACACTGGACCAGAGGGTGAAGAGGGCCAGGGCTTCGGCGAGCGGCCAGCCCCCAGCAGGGATTTCTGATACATCGCTAGTGGTGTTGAGCAGCCCGGATAGCAGCCCCCGGCACAGCCCCCAGCGTAAGTTCACCACTCACCCCTCATTGACGTGTGTTGGGGGCACGATCTCTTGGTGCTGACCTTGCCGTGGTTGCAGGAGGAGGACAACAGCAGGAGGAGCCACAGAGGGCTACCCCCAACACGCCGCCCCCATCAACCACGCCGCCCCGAGGGGTGTCCCCGGCAAGGGCGCCAAGCACCGAGCCATGGACACGAAGGAGGAGGAGGAGAACCCCGGCGCTGGTGGCTTCTCCTTGGAGCCAAATGTTGGTGGGGAGGGGAACTCTGCTTCCCAGTCCGACACGGGTAAGTTACTCGCCTTCCGTCCCTGTTCTTTTTTTGTTCTTTCTGAATCTTGGTCTTGGCTTCGCCTCATGCCCCTTCTTGGTATCCAGATCCCCCGTCGGCGGACCAGGAGGACGTAGACACCGTCATCGGGGAAGTCGCCAAGGCTGTTGAGGTGGAGGCCGAGAAGATCGCCGTCGAGGAGGCTGCCAAGGGCGCTACTAAGGACACCGCCAAGGGGCCCGCCGGGGAGCCAGGCAAGGCTGCCGCTGAGGAGGCCGGCAAGGGGCCTGTCGGGGAGGCCGGCAAGGCTGATGCCGAGGAGCAGCTGGTTGATGACCAGCCTTCCTCCTCCGCTGCCTCTGGCTCCGGTAGGTATCTGAGGGTGAGTGACGACCTTTTCATCCACCAACAAGGGTCGTCGAGCTCCAAGTCGCCCAGCAAGGGAGAGGTGTTCAACGAAGAGGTGCTTGCTGCCGCCGGTCTCGAGGTTGTTGACGAACCGGGCACCGGTGGTGATGGTTCTCAGGAGGAGCGGCTTCTCCAGGCCATGGGCACCAATTTTCGGAAGCTCCGGGAGATCCACCGTGCCCGCATGGACAAGTCCAAGTACAGGATTGCAACGGTGGACAAGGCAGAGGCAGACCTCAAGGTGCATGTTGCCGAGACGCAGACTTGGTTCTGCCAGGCTTGCAGGAGCTGAAAGTTGCCCAGGGTGAGCTGGCCAAGCATGACGTGGAGCTCACCATGAAGCGGGCCGACATCGAGAAGGCCCAGGAGCCGATGGAGAACTTAGCCGCCGTAGCCGAGGCCGCTCAAACCCAGCACCAGGCCGCGCTAAACAACAAGGAGGAGGATCTTGCCGCTCGTGAGGAGAAGCTTCCCGCAACGCTCCGTGGTAAGGATGAGAAGGTGGAGAAGCTCTTCATGCAGCGGACCCAGGAGCTGGAGCAGAGGCACAAGGAGGCACTTGATGCCCAGGCTCTGGCTCATGCCGAGAGGGTGAAGGAGCTAGAGGTGGAGCAGGACGGGCTGAAGGACCAGACCCAGAAGCTGGCCAAGGAGAAGGACACGGTCAACGGTGGCCTGGCGGAGGCACAGGGCGCAGTCCTCGGCAAGCCTGAGCAGCTCTCCAAGGCCAACGACTCTACAACAACATGAAGCTGAAGCTGGAGGACCTTGAGGAGATGCTCTCATGGGCCAAGCCTCGGGAGGAGACCCTGGCCAAGGATCTGGAGGTCGAGAAGCTGCAGCGAAAGAACGAAGCCGCCAACCACAAGGATTTTGTTGAGGGCGAGAATCGCTGGATCAGCCGCCTTGAGGACGTCGCCGGCAGGAGCACCATGCAGCTAGCCACCATGGGTATGCCAAATGTGAGGTACGCCTAGGATCATAGCACGACCTCCAACGCTAGGCTGACCCTATTCTTCGACGGTGTTCTTGGAGCCCTGGAGCATTTCCGCTCCACCAGGGCGACTTTCCTAGCCAACAAGGTCCGGAGGCTTTGCCGGGGTGCCATGACCAAGGTTCTCACCAAGGTGGCATACTGGAATCCCAACCTCGACTTCGATGCTGCGCTGGAGAGCTTGCCGGAGGGTGTGGACCTCACGCCGCTCAAGGAGCATATCGAGCCCATCATCAACGGCATCGATAGAATCCAGAGGGTAGAGGGCCAACGCGGGGACTAGGCACCCCGCTTCTTTTCATTGCTACAGGCTCACAACCAAGACAATTTTTATCTTTAGTTAGAACTGCGGCAACAAGTGATCTAATATAACTTCTGCAGCACTTTTGAATCAGGGCATGTTATTTTCCTGTTCAATTTCTCCTTTGTATGTTCACCCTACGTTAATCGGTAGGCTTGCCGGCGCATAAACCCAGGGCGGCGCCTCGGGGACGGATCCCCAATCGTCTGCCGGGTGTGCTTGCTGCATGGCCAACCACCTTACCCTCTCAACGTGGCTGCTCGAACTGTCGAGCTTGACTCGAGTCAGAATCGAGAGTGTTGCCAATTGCGGAAGGCTACCGTGTCGTTCTTGACGCGGCCGCTTAAGCTGTTGAGCGGACTCAAAACAGAGTGAGGGTATTGCCAATAGCGGAATGGCCCCGTTGCGTGCAGGTTTTCCATACAAAGGACGAGATCTCCGAGGGGAATAACCTTATATAAAAAGGAATGTTCGAAATTCGGCATGACATAGCTTTCCTGTCACCATGCTGGCGCCCTTCGCGCTTGCAGGCAGCGCCGTTCTCTTGGCCGTCTTCTTCCTTAGAAACCATGGCCACGAGGAACTGCTAAGCTGGTTGCTAAACAAGATTCTCACAACTTCGCCCCTACCTGGCGCGCCATAGATGTCAAAGGAAACGACACCTATGGGATCACTGGAATCCCTTCTACGGTTGGCGGGCGTGGGGTTGTGAGAACAGCAGGTCTAACAGGAAGCACACAGATCATTTACCCAGGTTCAAGCCGCGAGAATGCATAATACCCTAGTCCTGCTTTGGTGGATCTATTGAGTGTTCTTGTGTTCTTGAGCTAGCTACGGGGTGTAACTTGCCCAAAAGAGCCGAATCCCTCTCCTGGTCGCTCGGGCCTCCTTTTGTAGGCTAAAGGGGTCGCCACAGTGGCACACAGGAGGTGGAAAGGTCTACAGTGTGCGAGCTTATCGCCCGGCGTTATAGTACAAAGCACATTAAATGCACTACTTAGGTGTCTATTAGCTTTATCGGGGACGGGAACGAGGCCCGTCCCGTCCGTCGCCGCTCCGCCTCGCTTCGACATGCACCCAGGCCAGCGATGCATGCGGTGCCATGTAGGCAGGTAGGCTGCTGAGGTGGCACGATGGTGGAGCCTTCACGAAGATCTGCATGCCACCAGGCAGGTGCTTGCTGAGTTGGTGTAGAGGTCGCCCGTCGCCATGCAGGTGCCTGCCCAGCTGGTTGAGCTAGCAGCTGCTTGGGGACGGCGGTGGAGTCTTGGCTGGTGCGGGCCTGACAGTGGCCCCGCTGATGCCCTCGGAAGGGTCTTGCCGGGGGCCCGGAAAGCATCTTGCCATGGCATCGCAGTTGTCCCGGCAAGGCGCTTGCCGGGGGTCTTGTGGATCTCCTCGGCTAGGATCCCGCCGAGGGTCGCCGTCTTCTGGTCCTCATATGATCTTGTGTGTTCATGATCTTGACGAAGATATGCATGCCACCACAGAGGCGCCTCCCAAGCCCTGGTTCCAATGTAGTTGGTTGGCTGGTGTTGGAACCCACGAACTCAAGGGTGGCCTGCTCTGCTGGCATCAGGCAAGTCCCCCAGGCAAGGCTCTTGTTGGGGCCGTGGAGGACGCCCCGGCAAGGGTCTTGCCGGGGGAGTCCACCTCGCCCCTTTGCTCTCATGTGTTTCTGGTCTTGGCGTTGCCTCGGTTGTCTTGCGCTTCGGCTTCTCTCTAGCTTCTCTCTTCTGCCCTGCTAGGTGCGGCCGCGGCCCGTGGCTCTGACTGCCCGTGCACAAGTAAAGCGGTCAAAATGAGAGCCCCTACTTTTGTACACCGACACCTTTTCTTATGGCGTACCTTCTACTTGTTTGTTCAAGGAAGATGCCTAACCTTTGCTGTGTATTTTTTTATGCATGGATGACGAGAGCGGAGAGGATCCATAGTTCGGCTCCGCTGCTCGAAGAGCCAGTCATCCCGCTCTTGGAAAAGATGCTAGTTCCGGCACCCTATAGGCCGCCGGAAAAGAAGGCCAAGAAGAAGGCCAAGGGGGCCAAAGGCGGCCCCCGTCGCAAGGGTGCTTCCGACGTGACGTCCGAAGATGAAGTGACCCTTTCCTCCGCTGCCAAGGACGACGACAAGGAGGAGGAGGAGGAGAGAACCCCCCCCCCCCTAATGAGGGAAAGAAAAAGAGGGCAGCCTCCACGAACCTGGAGGCGGAGACGTCCAAGAAAGGGAAGGTCTCCCTCGCAGATAACTCCGCGTGGGATGTTGACAGCAGTCCGGAGCGACGTCCCGGCACTAAGCCTTGGGTTGCATCGTAAGTGCTAAAACGCGTACATGCCCATAAATCTAGCCTCTCCTCTTTGTTGTATTGACATGATTAGTTATGCTATTGCAGTCCGGCCCACAACAGCTCCAAGCGATCCTCGTCACGAGGTTCATTATATTCAAAGGCGATGGCAGGGAGTCACCGCCGACCGGTCACTCCCCCAAGGCCAGGACCAAGCAGAGGTGATGTCCCAAAGGACTTCCACGGGCCGGGGAGAGGCTCAGGAGGGCTTAGGAGGCAAAGCCTCCATCACAGGACACCAGGGGGAGCCGATCCCGATGGGGACTGGTGACGAGGGCCGTATTCAGCTCAGCCCTCAGCTGGATTCGATTCTGGAGACCGATATGGCTCCCGAATCCGGCGCGTAACCTCCTTCGAAAGAAGGGGCTGTGCCTATTCCGCCGGTGACCCCTGTCCAACTACGGGCACCGGATAATCTGCTACAAGCGCTGCGATGCGCTTCCATTGTGGATGAGCACCGTGTTCTTTTGGGCACGGTAATTGAAAGGGTTCAGTCCACAAAGAGCGGACCAAATGAAGCCTGCAGCAGCCTCCTGACAGTTTTTGAGGTAAGCAATGCAAAAAGACAAAATCCCCATATAATCAGTAGCCCCTGAGACACTGTTCGGTGTTCGGAAAGAAAAAGCCGGACAAAGGATCAATCCTCTATTGCAGGAAACTAACTAAATTTGTCTAAAATGAATACGTAGGCGTCGCTGTTGGCCGCTTCCTCGCATACTGCCGAGGTCTCCGGACTGAAGCGGAGACTGGAGCAGGCCGAGGAGGAGCTCGGCCAGGTGAGGAGGCACCTCCAAGAAAAACAAGGTATGTGATAACCCGTTGTATATTCGAAAAAAGTAAAATGATATGCATTGACCGAAGTGTCATGATATATATAGAAGCGATGACCAAGGTCGAGGCCCTGAGAAAGGCCCTGGCCGAAGCCGAGGTTAAGGCTATCAAGAAGCAGGCTACCCGTAAGAAGCTCAAGGCCCGGGTCAGCGAGGTCCAACAAGAGGTGTAGGACGCGGTGAGGAAGTGCGAGACCTTGGAGCGTGATGCGTCGACTCAAGAGACCGAACTTGCCAAGGCTCGTCAGAGTGCGGAGACGGCCCGGAGTGAGGCCCAGGGCGCCCTCCGGGAGATCTAGGAGGCCAGGAAGATCGTGGCGGATAAGGCATTTAGTATGCAAAGCAAGTATGTGAAGAGGAAGTATCTTTTACTAACCCGGATTCGGAGTTCTCCATGGGCTTTTGCTGATCTGCCACGTAGTGTGTCCGACGCCGCGGAGTTCTTTCGAGCTGAAGAAGGGAGCTCCTTGGAGAAGTTGTTCTAGTCGCAATATCTTGCGCCAGAACATCCGATGCCCTTCAGCGTTCAGCTAAAACAGCTGGCCGAGCTACACAGGGTGGCCAAACTGGCCATGAAGGATTTAATAATCCGGCTATGGCCAGCCGAAGCTATACCCAGTAGTTACTTCGGCCTCGTGAAGCGGCTGGTGGATGCCTATCCTCGGCTGGACGCCGTCAAGCGGTCCGTGTGCATTGAGGGCGCGTGGATGGCTTTTGCCCGTGTCAAGGTCTGCCGGGCGAACATGGACGCCATCAAGATTGTGACTGAGGGGCCGCTCGAGGGCAAGGAGCACCGCACACCGAGCGGTATTTTGGAGATGTCCTGGAGGGGTCTCATATTGTAGCGATGTAGTGTTCACAGGACATTATCTTTGAGTGAATGTATTCGAGTTGCTTCTACCTTGTATGATAAAACAAAGTGGGTTTGTAATATAATGTTTGTTATGTTTTTAAATTTTACCTCTTGTGCGGCTGTGTTGTATGAAATCTGAGGGTTAGCCAGTCGTCAGCTTCTGCCCCCACATAGGTAGTACAGAGGTGTTCAGGATGGAATCTATACAATCTTGATCCAATTATATGGTCGTTGAAGGAGTTGTTTAGCGCAACGAACCAGGCAATCAAACTATGCAGCTTTAACGCCCTCACTTAGCCATAGGAGTTTGAAAATAAAAACATGGGCGTAGCCCCTAGTATCCGAACTAGAGTGCTATAAGCGCCTGATCGGGAAGTACCGATCCTTCGCGTAATGCGGAAGAAATCTCCAGCAATTTGCAACCTCCGAAGAGCTGACCGGCTCTCGCTGCATCATGACAGTTAGTTTTCGGCTTTCTTTACTAAGGTGCTCTTATGGATAAACCAAGGCACAATCGCATTAGTTCTCCCTTTACTACCTTAGCCGATATAGCGGAACATAAGGTAGCAAGAACAGGAGCCGGGCAACCCAACTATTGACCAAAGACATGATTCGGAGCCAACGCATATAATGCTAAATTCGGGGTGCCGAACTATACTATAAAAAGTGTTTGGACTTTTGTTGTTGTAGTGTGGGGTGCTATGAAGCCTCTGGCAAACATCAAATGTACCGAAGTGTACGGGTGCTACCTGATAGGGTTACCCACATGGGAGAAGAAGAGAAAAAAAGAAATAAAACAGAAAGGGTGCAAAGGTGATAAGCTGGGGCCCTAAAGCTCTAGCCGCGAACTGTTTTCATATTAATACGTCGAGGCGCATTGATACAAGTAGAGCGATAAGCAACATGCTATGCCAAAAACCAAGCGAGAGCTAAATGTGGTTCCTAAAAAAAAGCTAGAGTGATTGTTAACGAAACCACCTTGAAAATCCCCCATACATCTGCGTTTCTCGCCGTCTTGGTGTGTTTTATCCTTCAAGAGGACTGGTGATCAGGCCAACGGATGGGGCCTGCGGGATTGAAACCTGAAAAGGAAGAAGTGAAAGTATGTGTGTATCCAATGTCGGTTGAGCCGTACTGTGGATCACAAACTAGCTATGCTTCCGTTGATGCCCATGGAATTTTGAG
This sequence comes from Triticum aestivum, assembly GCF_018294505.1. Taxonomy (NCBI): domain Eukaryota; kingdom Viridiplantae; phylum Streptophyta; class Magnoliopsida; order Poales; family Poaceae; genus Triticum; species Triticum aestivum. The sequence continues at coordinate 132,946,397 of NC_057801.1, forward strand.
TGTGTAGTTATGTACGCGTGGTGGGAATGCCACCACTTGACCAGGACTGAGATGGAGGCAGAACTGCTAGTCTAGCTCCTGATGAGCCGAGCTGTCCTGCTGCAGGTTAGTTCGGACCCTCTTGATGATGTCCGTGGGCACGGCCGCCGAATTAAGGTTCTGCTTGAGAAGGTTGCTCTGTACTTCTGCTGCTAGGGCAGCTGTGTGTTCTTCTGTTCGGAGGGAGCGTTCTGTATTTCCATTGACCGTTATGACGCCACATGGACCGGGCACCTTGAGCTTGAGATAACCATAGTGTGGCACCGTGTTGAATCGAGCGAATGTGGTCCGACCGAGCAGTGCGTGATAACCGCTGTGAAAGGGGACTATGTCGAAGATTAGCTCCTCGCTTCGGAAATTGTCTGGAGATCCAAAGACAACCTCAAGGGTAATAGAGCCCGTACAGCGGGCCTCTACACCTGGTATGACTCCTTTGAAGGTACTCTTCGTGGGTTTGATCCATGATGGATTAATGCCCATTTTGCCCACTTTGTCCTGATACAGTAGATTGAGGCTGCTACCCCCATCCATAAGGACGCGCGTCAGGTGAAATCCGTCAATGATAGGGTAGAGGACTAGTGCGACTGAACCTCCATGACGGATACTAGTCGTATGATCCGACAATCGAACGTGATCGGAAATGACGACCATGGATTGAATTTTGGGGCGACTGGCTCTATCGCGTAGACGTCCCTTAGTGCGCGCTTGCGCTCCCTTTTGGGGATGTATGTAGCATATATCCTGTTCACTATTTTGACTTGAAGGGGAAACTTCTTCTGTCCCCCTGTGTTTGGTTGCCGGGGCTCCTCGTCGTCGTCCTCGCTTTGTGATCCCTTTTCCCTATTCTCGGTGTTTAATTTGCCCGTCTGTTAAAAACCCAACAATCTCTGTTGGTATGATTGGTTGTTTGTATGGGGTGCCATGTATCTGGAACGGGCGATCGAGTATGTAGTCCAGGCTGGATGGTCCCTGATTGTTTCTTTTGTACGGTTTCTTCCGCTGGCTAGACTTGGAGCCGCTGAATCCGGCATAGAGTGTAGTGTCGTCGGTATTATCACCATTTCTGGGGCATTTGTGTCTGTTACGTCGGGGCTTGCCATTGTTGTTTTTGACCTCGGAGGGAACTGCCTCGCTGGCTATGTTTTTACTACGAGCTACCCAACTGTCCTCACCTGCGCAACAGCGGCTCATGAGTGTCGTGAGGGCTGCCATAGATTTTGGCTTTTCTTGGCCGAGGTGGCGGGCGAGCCATTCGTCACGTATGCTATGTTTAAAGGTCGCTAGGGCTTCGGCATCCGGACAGTTGATAATCTGGTTCTTTTTGGTTAGGAACCTAGTCCAGAATTTCCTGGCCGACTCTCCAGGCTATTGAACTATGTGGCTTAGGTCATCGACGTCTAGTGGCCGGACATATGTACCTTGGAAGTTGTCGAGGTAGGCTTCTTCCAAGTCCTCCCAGCTACCGATAGAGATTTCAGGCAGGCTGTTTAACCAGTGTCAAGCTGGTCCTTTAAGCTTTAGTGGCAGGTATTTGATAGCGTGGAGGTCATCTCCGCAGGCCATATGGCTGTGGAGGATAAAGTCCTTGATCCATACCGCGGCATCAGTTGTCCTGTCGTATGATTCAATATTCACGGGTTTGAACCCCTCGGGGAATTCGTGATCCATTACTTCATCAGTGAAGCAAAGAGGGTGTGCGGCGTCTCTATACCTGGCCGCCTCGCGACGCAGCCCGATGGAGTCCGTTTGTGGTTGTCGGCCCGGGCGTGACTAGGTTTGTCATGTCCGAATAGGTAGTTGTCATCATGTGTCGAGGAACGTCCTCGCGATCCATAAATTGATCTGGTATATCCTACTCTACTATCGAGGGTCTACCAAAGGTCATATGTATGACTCCGGACTGTTTTGTCTCTATTTTTACGTGGCGGTGGGGTAGGCTGCTGTTTGGCCTGAGTTGCTGCTCTATCCCAACCGCATGGTGGTCGGTCCATCGCACTGTCCTGACCGCGTAGTGGTCGATCGGTCGCATTACGCAAGGGAGGTATTGGCTCCGGCGCCTCTTCATCGAACTGAGGTAGCAACCTTCGCTTCGGGTAACTCTTGGATGGGCATCTGAGGCCGTACTCCTCGGCTGCCAGAACATTGGTCCACCTGTCGACGAGCAGATCTTGGTCAGCTTCAAGCTGCTGTTGCTTCTTTTTCGGGCTCCTTGCGGTGGCTATCAGCTGGCACTTGAAGCGCTCCTGCTCGAGGGGTTCCTCCGGCATGATGAAATCTTCGTTGCCGAGCCTTTCCTCGTCCTCAGAGAGCGGATGATAACTACCGTCCTGCGAGTCGTTGGGTCTAGCCTGTTCGTTGGGGCTAGCTTGCCCGTTTTCCTGCTCCTCCTGTTCGGATGTTACCTCAGCAGGATCTTCATTGTTTTCTGCATCGTCCGGAGTATTATTTTCTCTGGTGCCAGTATTGCCGTCCTTTGAACGACGTGAGTTAGAGCGGCGCCGACAGCGCCGGCGTTTTTGCTGTGTCTCAGGAGGTTTATTCTCAACTGGATTTTCTTTGTCATCATCGTCGGTTGTTTTGGGTGTATCCACCATGTACACATCGTACGAAGAAGTGGTCGTCCATCATCCAGTAAATGGCGGAGTTTGGTTTTGCTCCTCATCGGCATCGTCGTCGATGCCATTGATGTCTTCGGAGCCGTAATCAAGCGTGTCGGTTAAATCCTCAACAGTAGCTATGAAGTGGGTGGCGGCTGGGAAGCGACGTTCTCCCTCATCATTAGCCTCTAGTTCAAACCGGACATAGTTCGGCTGTGAGTCCCCCGCCAGGGACAGTTTTTTTAATGAGCTTAGCACATCGCCAAAAGGCGAGTGCTGGAAGATGTCTGTGGCGCTGAATTCGAAGATCGATAACTGATCAAGCTCGGCGTTCGCGAATGCACATGGCTCAGAACTTATAACCGAAGACGAGTCCGGAGTTCCGGTGACACAGATATCATGTGCGGTTAAGTCTATGTGAGGCTCCGATGCCGTGGAATCGGTGGCCTCTGTGCAGGGGTTGAGCCTCCCGTCCATGGATGGTGCAGTATGCTCCGGATCTAAGGCCAGAGCAGTTATAGGAGCTATCTCCTGGATGCGGTCTGATGACCAGGAGCGGTCGCCGCGGTCTCGAATCCGGCGAAGATCAAATCTCCACGGATGTCCGTGTCGTAGTTCAAGCTCCCAAATCTGACCTAATGGCCAGGGGCATAGCTATCGATGTGCTCCAGATGGCCAAACGAGTTGGCCCGTAGTACGAAGCCATCGAACACGAAGATCTGTCCGGGGAGGAAAGTTTCTCCTTGGACAGTGTCATTGTCGATGATTTAAGGGGCCATCAAAAACCTTTTGGGGATGGAATAGTGGAACTATCAATGAAAGCACCAATGTCAGTGTCAAAACCGGCGGATCTCGGGTAGGGGGTCCCGAACTGTGCGTCTTAGGTCGATGGTACCAAGAGACAATGGACACAATGTTTACCTAGGTTCGGGCCCTCTCTATGGAGGTAATACCCTACTTCCTGCTTGATTGATCTTGATGAATATGAGTATTACAAGAGTTGATCTACCACGAGATCGTAATGGCTAAACCCTAGAAGTCTAGCTTGTATGACTATGGTCATGAATCTCTCTACTCCGGACTAAGTCCTCTGGTTTATATAGACACCGGGACGATCTAGGGTTACACAAGGTTGGTTACAAAGAAAGGAATCCACATATTTAATCGCCAAGCTTGCCTTCCACACCAAGGAGAGTCCCATCCGGACACGGGTACAATCTTCGGTCTCCCTATCTTCCAAGCCCATCAGTCCGGCCCACGGCTAACAGGCTGGACGCCCAAGGACCCCTTAGTGCAGGACTCCCTCAATGCTTAAGTCTATCTGAATCATGTTAGCAATTGCCGCATTTTATGATTACGAAATCTAGCAAATGGACATCAAAACTGCATTCCTTAGTGGATTTTGTAGGACCTTGAGAAGAAGTGTCTAGAGGGGGGGTGTCGGTGTCAAAACCGGTGGATCTAGGGTAGGGGGTCCCGAACTGTGCATCTAGGCGGATGGTAACAGGAGACAAGGGACACGTTGTTTTTACCCAGGTTCGGGCCCTCTCGATGGAGGTAAAACCCTACTCCTTCTTGATTAATATTGATGATATGGGTAGTACAAGAGTAGATCTACCATGAGATCAGAGTGGCTAAACCCTAGAAGCTAGCCTATGGTATCATTGTTGTTCGTCCTACGGACTAAAACTCTCCGGTTTATATAGACACCGGAGAGGGCTAGGGTTACACAGAGTCGGTTACAATGGGAGGAGATCTTCATATCATATTGCCAAGCTTGCCTTCCACACCAAGGAAAGTCCCATCTGGACACGGGACGGAGTCTTCAATCTTGTATCTTCATAGTTCGGGAGTCCGGCCAAAGGTCTTAGTCCGGCCATCCGGATACCCCCTAATCCAGGACTCCCTCAGTAGCCCCCGAACCAGGCTTCAATGACGACGAGTCCGGCGCGCAAGTTGTCTTCGGCATTGCAAGGCGGGTTCTTCTTCAAATTCCCTGTACCCATCGAATAGTGTCCGGCTTCTAGTGCGTGTTGTCCTCCTCGGCTTCTGTGCCCCATAATGACCATCTTCCACGTGTCTAATGAATGCGAAAAGCCAGGGGATTTTTTCATTTACCCCCCCCCCCCTCGGTTGCGTTAATGAACCGCCCATAAAAGAGACGGGGATTTAGATCCAATCCACACCATCTTCCCTCCGTGAGCTTTCATCAAACTGCCTTTGACAGGGATCCATTCCACCGTGGCCGGTCGGTGCAGCTCCTCCTCTCACCTCTCCATCCCTCGGCCCGGAGATTGGGGGCGGTGTTCCCTCCCGCATAGCGAGTTAGTAGTGCTTCAGTCCAAGGGGCTTCTCCCCCCAGCATATATGGTCCCAGTTTGAGTCGGGATTGCTGCCTATAGCGGCGCAGAGCAGGCGGAGGGTGTTCCCAATCCCTCTCAAGGAGAGCGGGTATGCCTAGTCCCTTATTTGATGAGAGGACTAGGATTTCCAATTCATCCGTTTCTCCGAGGGTTGCTGGAGTTCTACGGCCTCCAGCTACATAACCTCACGCCCGCCTCCATTTTGCACATCGCGGGCTTCGTGGCCCTCTGCGAGCTGTTCTTGGGTGTTGAGGCCCATTTCGCGCTATGGAAGAGGTTGTTTTGCCTTGTGCCCCGTTCTCAGGAGGGGTCTATTTATCAGGTGGGCGGAGCCGAACTATGGCGCATCGCCGGGACCGGATATCTATCCGGCACCCCAAAGAGGGCGTCCGAAGACTGGCCCTCGGAGTGGTTTTATATAGATGATGTCCCCCTGCCGGACCCTGTACGGATCGGCCTCCCCGAGTTCAATAATGCCCCGTTGAAGAAGCGCCTGAGTTGGCGCCCACGGAACCCTCAAAGGGAAGCTGACAGGGACGTCCTGTACCTGATGAGCCGGATAAGGTTGTTGGCTCACTCCAGACTGACCATGATTAAGGTCATGGCCGTATGTATTACGCGAGGGGTGCAGCCGCTTCAATACAGAGGCCACCCCATGTGGGATTTCAATGGGGAGGATGGCGCCACCCGATGCGGTCGCAAGGGGCCAGATTCGGCCGCCACTTTAATGAGAATCTTATCCGCTTTGTACAAGGGGGAAGAGGAAGAATTCCTCCGCGTCAACCCGGAAGGCGGATTCTCTATGTACAATCCTCCTAGTTGGGTGAGCGGACACTTTCACTTGCCTATCCGTTTGTGACATTCCCGTAATTGAGTACTTAGACTAGTGATGTTCCAACACAGGAGCTGCGCTAGGCTGTGAAGGAAACAAACAGCCCTGCTCCACAACCCGAGGACCCGGGACGGCCCCTCGATCCGGACTCCCAAGAAGATCCGGACTTATGCGTGGAGTTGATTGATGGAGTATTTCATCAATTGAGCAAGTATAACTCCTTAGTGGCCATCACGGCCGACTATCCTGGATTACTTCCAGCCTCCAAGGTAACTAAGACCAAAGTCCCAGTATTCTCATGTTTTATCTTGCATGTCGTGTACTAACAACGTTTCGCAGGGTAAATCCTTGAGGAGGAAGGCCGAGCCCATGGTGGGCAGTCAACAAGGGCCGCGGAAGCCAGGTGGGCCAAAAAGAAGTGCGGACGGGATCGAGATTCTGGCGCAACGGTATGGCATGCGGATTTAACGCCTAGGGTTTATGCCCTTGAGTCTTACTAATGCTCATGATTTTCTTAGGAAGAAGAGAGCCCGCCGGACTGTGTCCGCCGGCCAAGGCTCAAGGCCGGGTCCGGAAGCGGAGGCGTACACGGGACGCGCCTCGGGCGCTCCTCCGACAGAGAGCGCCGACGGGCTATCTGCCACCAATTCAGAGGTCGAGAATGCCCTGAACCACAGGCGTCACCGGACTATTCTTCGTGACACGTGTTTTTCCCCAAAGGCGTTGGACGCCTTTAATACAGCAGATGCGTATCTCCGTGCTGCTCAAAATGGTCTAGCCAGAGCCACAGAGCAGTATGTGAAAGACATACAGGTGAGTAAAATTGAAGGTTATATATGTCAGTAGCCCCCGAGACTTGAAACAGTGAAGATAACTGTTTGAAGGATCATTTGTTATGCAGTGTCTTACAAAGAAGAACACGCAATTGTCCCAGGAGCTCGAAGAGTACAAGGCTCAGCTCGAGGCCGCATTGGCCACTTCAAAGAATGTCAAGGGGACACCTGCAGGTAATATGTGCTTCGAAAGGTACTTCCGTTTTGAAATGCGGCAGTCGTGGAACCCTGACGATAATAATGCAGATGAAGCTGGAGTAAATCTGGACCAGCAACAACTCCTATGCCAACTAAAGGCTGGCGAGAGCGTGCTGACGAGGGCGAGGCAAGAGAAGAACAAGCTTCAAGACGCCAATACCCAGCTAGGCGAGAAACTGAAAGATGTTCGTATTCAGCTGTCTTCTGCCATGAAGGAGAATCAGTGACTTCGACGCGGCATTTTTAGTAAGTGCTTGAACGAATCTTCGAAAAAAAATTCTGCGAGGAAGTCGATTGACAGAGCTATCTCTGTAGGTCTGCTGACGGGTCGTCCGGCGGAGGAAATGCCCGGTTCGTCGGGAGACCTTCTTCCCGAGCTGTTGCAACTGCACAAGCGAGTTCGACAGGCAATGCAAAGCGTCATCCAGGCTATGTGGCCATCCCTCTCCGTGCCGGAGGCCTTGAGGAGCTTGCCAAGAAGCTGGAGGGAGTGCGGCAGCGCTTCCGGTTGTGGAAGATATCGGCTGGCCGTCAAGGTGCCAGGGAGGCTTGGGCCATGGTGAAGACTCGGTACACGAAGGCTGACCCAAACCACATGGCCGAGGTCGGCCCTATAGGTCCGGACGGGAAGGAGATCCTGGTCAGCTTAGCATATGGCCAGGTGGAGCTGGCTGCAAAGTATTCCCAAGAGGACTGTAAATTAGACCGCCTGTTGGATGGCATTGAAGAAGAATATGCCGAGTCAAATTGACTCTGTAAAAATGACATAAAAATGTCTTCTAGCCGGATTGTAGATCGTTTGTCATTGCGGACCTTTTCGCTTCGACCTCTGGACCCTATAGTCTGGAGTGTGTCCGAATACCCTCTCGGTTATGTAAGAACCGGGGTATGCATGGAGACAAGGCGTAGGGGTCATAATTGCTTTAGTAGACAAGTGCCCAACTAGTTATGTTATATTACATGGTTAGTAAGAAACATCTTCCAGAGAGAATAGTTCCGTTAGGGGTTCCTTTCCCTGGGAGGCATGCCCTAAAGTGCATGTACGAACTGCCAGAAAGAGCAGAAAAGCATCTGGGGGCAAATGAACGAATACGAAAGATCATCTTTTAGTTCACCGACTGAATATTCCCTTAAGAATGCTAGCTTTTGGCTTCACCTAGTATGAGGTACACATCCGGCTGACCCGGCAGTAACAATCGCAGAGGTGCTCCCTTTACCACCTAGCCGAACGAACGGAAACGTAGGGGTAAGCACAGGAGCCAAGCACCCCAGCTTGGCCAAAACTTAAGTCATATCGATGCATATAATGGTGTATAAAAGGTTCATGCGGAAGCATCACACATGTTTTGGGCATGAGGCCCGTTTTATATAAACTTCTTGGTAAAGAAGCCCCCAGGTATTATGAGTGCAGGTAGCGCGTCAGGTATGTGCGAGTATTGCACATGCAAGCCCTAATGGCTTGTGAGAAAAAAGGGTAGGGAGAAGGAACAAAATCCCGGACTACCAAAAATAAAAATAAAAAATAAAACAAAGGGACCAGGGAAGGAAACGAACACGGAGTCCGGCGCTAGGCATAGAACCTTCGTAGGCGTGCTGCGTTCCATGGGTTCGGCTCGAGTCGGTTATCCGATGCGCTTCGCAGACGGTATGCTCCGCCGGTCAGTACTTGGTCGATGATGAAGGGGCCCTCCCATTTGGGCTTTAATTTATCCTTTTTCTTGTCTGGCAGGCGTAGAACTAGCTCGCCAATGTTATAGGTTTGGGCCCGTACTTCTCTGCTTTGGTATCTTCGAGCCTGCTGTTGATAGAATGTGGAACGAGCCTTTGCCACGTCGCGCTCCTCTTCCAATGCGTCCAAGCTGTCCTGCCGATCGATCTCGGCTTCTCTTTCTTCGTACATGCGCACCCGAGGTGAGTCATGGATTATGTCGCATGGCAGTACTGCCTCTGCGCCGTATACCATAAAAAATGGTGTGAATCCGGTAGTGCGATTCGGCGTGGTCCGCAGCCCCCAGATTACGGAGTCAAGCTCCTCTACCCAGTGCGTGTTAGATTCCTTGAGGGATCGCACTAGTCTGGGTTTAATTCCGCTCATAATGAGACCATTGGCCCGTTCAACTTGACCGTTAGTTTGAGGGTGATAGACTGAAGCATAGTCGAGCTTGATGCCCATGTTTTTGCACCAAAGTTTGACTTCATCAGCCGTGAAGTTTGTGCCATTGTCGGTTATGATGCTGTGGGGGACGCCATAACGGTGTACGACCCCGGATATGAAGTCGATCACTGGTCCGGATTCGGTCGTCTTTACAGGCTTGGCTTCTATCCATTTGGTGAATTTGTCCACCATGACCAGTAGATATTTTTGCTTGTGGGTTCCTCCTTTAAGGGGTCCGACCATGTCAAGCCCCCAGACCGCGAAAGGCCAGGTAATGGGTATAGTTTGTAGGGCGGTAGGCGGCATGTGGCTTTGGTTGGCGAATAACTGGCAACCAACACATCGTTGCACTAAGTCCTGAGCGTCTGCCCGGGCCGTTGGCCAATAAAATCCGGTATGGAAGGCCTTGCTTACAAGGGCCCGGGCTGCGGTGTGGTGCCCGCCGAGTCCGGCATGAATTTCAGTCAAAAGGTCTCGCCCTTCCTCTTCGGAGATACACCTTTGAAGGACTCCGGTTGTGCTTTTCTTGTAAAGCTCTCCCTCATGGACTTTGTAGGCTTTAGATCGCCGCACTATGTAGCGGGCCTCATTTTGGTCCTCGGGAAGTTCCTGCCTTGTTAGGTAGGCTAGGAATGGTTTTGTCCAAGGGGCAATGACTGCCATTATTGCATGGGCTGACGGCGTTGTTTCATTGGCAGAGCCCCCAACTGTGTCAAAATGTTCGGTGAGGGGCAGTGTAGTTGTGTCCGGGCTATTGTTTCCGGATTCTCCTTCCCATGATACAGATGGCTTGAACAGCCTTTCTAGGAAGATGTTGGGAGGGACGGCCTCGCGCTTGGCGCCAATGTGTGCCAGCACGTCTACTGCTTGGTTATTTTCCCGGGCTATGTGATGAAATTCGAGCCCCTCAAACCGAGCTGACATCTTTAAGATGGCGTTGCGGTAAGCTGCCATTTTTGGATCCTTGGCGTCGAAGTCTCCATTTATTTGGGATATTGCGAGATTTGAATCCCTGCGGACCTCTAGGCGCTGAATGCCCATGGAGACTGCCATTCGGAGGCCATGTAAAAGGGCCTCATATTTGGCTGCTTTTTGGAATCCGTGTACATTATCTGAAGTACATATTGGACTGTGTCCCCGGTTGGGGACGTCAGAACGACGCCAGCCCCCAAGCCAGCCAACATTTTGGAGCCGTCGAAGTGCATGATCCAGTTGGAGTATGCGCCGTACTCTTTAGGGAGTTCCGCTTCGGTCCATTCAGCAATGAAGTCGGCCAAAACCTGCGACTTAATAGCTCACCTTGGCTTGTAGATTATGTCGAACGGGAGGAGCTCGATGGCCCATTTGGCAATCCGGCCCGTTGCGTCGCGGTTGTTTATAATATCATTAAGGGGTACTTCGGATGCCACTATTATGGAGCACTCTTGAAAATAGTGTCGCAGCTTCCGGGATGCCATGAACACCGCGTATGCTATCTTTTGATAATGCGGGTACCGTGACTTGCATGGAGTTAGTACCGTGGACACGTAGTACACTAGTTTTTGGAGGTGGAACTTGTGTCCGTCCGCTTCTCGTTCAACGACGAGCACCGCGCTTACAACTTGATGGGTTGCCGCGATGTATAATAGCATTGGTTCGCCCGTGTTGGGCGTGGCCAGGACCGGATTTGTTGCCAGTATGGCTTTTATTTCTTGGAGTCCGGTCGTGGCGGCATCCATCCACTCGAAGTGGTCGGTGCACCGCAGGAGGCGATAAAGGGGTAATGCCTTTTCTCCTAAGCGGGAGATAAAGCGGCTTAGAGCTGCTACGCATCCTGTCAGTTGTTGTATTTGTTTGAGGTCCTTTGGGGTATCTAATTGTGACAGAGCTCGGATCTTGGCTGGGTTTGCTTCAATTCCTCTTCCGGATACGATGAAGCCCAAGAGCTTTCTGGCTCGTACGCCGAAAACGCATTTTTCCGGGTTGAGCTTAATGTCATATGTTCGGAGATTGTCGAACGTGAGCCTCAAGTCGTCTACTAGAGTATCGACATGTTTTGTTTTGACGACCACGTCATCTATGGATGCTTCGACTGTTTTGCCGATCTGGTTGGCCAGACATGTCTGAATCATGCGCTGATATGTTCGCCGGTGTTTTTGAGCCCGAAGGGCATCGTGTTGAAGCAGAATGGGCCGTATGGGGTGATGAATGCCGTTGCGGCTTGGTCTGATTCTGCCATATTGATTTGATGGTAGCCAGAGTATGCGTCGAGGAAACACAATGAGTCGTGTCCTGCGGTGGCGTCGACGATTTGATCAATTCGGGGGAGTGGGAAAGGGTCCTTTGGACAGGCCTTGTTTAGGTCTTTGAAATCGACACATAGGCGCCAAGATTTGTCCTTCTTTGGTACCATCACCAGGTTTGCTAGCCAGTCCAGATGTTTTATGTCTCTGATGAATCCGGCTTCCAGCAGTTTTGCTAGCTCCTCTCCCATGGCTTGTCTCTTGGGTTCGGAAAATCACCGTAGGGTCTGCTTGACGGGTTTAAACCCTTTTATGATGTTCAGGATGTGCTCGGCCAGCCTGCGTGGGATTCCTGGCATATCCAAGGGGTGCCAGGCGAAAATGTCCCAATTTTCTCGCAGGAAGTCTTTGAGTGCGGCGTCTACATCGGGTTTTAATTGTGCCCCGATGGTGGCCGTTTTGTAGGGTCCGTTGGATGGACTTGGAATTTGACTATTTCGCCCGCTGGTTTAAAAGAGGTGGACTTGGATCTTTTGTCTAGTATCACATCGTCCCTGTCCACCGTAGAGCGCAACGCCGTTAATTCCTCGGCCGCTAGGGCCTCAGATAATGCCTCCCGGGCTAGTGCGGCTGTCTTGTTTTCAGCGCGGAGCGCTATGTCCGGATCACTTGCGAGAGTGATGATTCCGTTGGGCCCGAGCATTTTGACCTTCATGTACCCGTAATGGGGTATGGCTTGGAAAATTGTAAATGCTTCTCGCCCTAGAAGAGCGTGGTAGCCGCTGCTGAACGGGGCCACTTGAAACGTGACCTCCTCGGATCTGTAATTGTCTAGCGTGCCGAACACCACATCCAGTGTGATTTTTCCTGAACAGCACGCTTCCCGGCTTGGGATTATTCCCCTAAAAGTTGCGTTGCTTCGCTCAATGCGGCTCCAGTCAATTTCTATTTTTTGCAGGGTTTCCTCGTAGATGAGGTTGAGTCCGCTGCCGCCATCCATGAGTACCTTTGTAACTCGGAAGCCGTCCACTATCGGACTGAGGACCAATGCGGCTGGTGCTCGGGCTGTCCGGAATTTAGGTTCGTCACTGGCATTAAAGGTGATAGCCGTGTCACTCCATGGGTTTATTGTTGCTACTTGGTAGACTTCGGCAAGGTTGCGGAGCGTTCGTTTCCTTGAATTGTTTGATGTGAAGGTCTCAAAAACTGTCGACACCGTACTGGGGAGGTATTCTTCGGGTGCTGGAGTTAAAAGCTCCTTGCCACTTCTGGCCACCTGCCGTAGTATCCAACATGCTCTGAGGTTGTGCGTTGGTGTGGCTTTCCCTGAATTATGAATTTTACAGGGTCCATTGAGCCATCCTTCCAGTACGGTCCCGTACCCTGTAGAGGGTTTTTGTTTTTTGATGTTTGGCTCAGATGCCTGGCGATAATGCGCCCTTTTGTTTCGGACTCGTGTTATATTTGGGGCCGGATTGTCCCAGAATTTATCTTCAGTTTTCCAAACGCTTTCAGTCGCACAGTACTTTCGTACTATGGATGTCAAGTCGGCGAATCGTGTAATTTTGCAGCGACTTATGGCGTTGAGGATTCCGATGTCCGTGCAATTGTTAAAGAAGAGTGAGATTGCTTCTTTCTCACGACAGTCCTTTATCCTGTTCATAACTAGGAGGAATCTGGCCCAGTAGTGGTGTACTGTTTCTCCGAACTCTTGCCGTACTAGGGATAAATCCCGTATAGTTGGGTGGGCGGGTGGAATTAAATCTGGAACCCTGCCCGATGTAAGATTCAGGGGCCGAGCGGTTTCTGAATTCGGAAGCTTCCTTTCTCGGATATTATTCAATGAATCGGGCCTGCTGCCTCACTTTAGGTTCAGGGTTTGGGCGGCATCCTCCCCTCCACGGGTATCCGGCTTGGAGGGATCGAGAACCTGGACGCATCTGGTGCTTAGGGCGGGCGAAGACTCGCCGCATTGTTTTTCCACCACTTCGACGTGGTGGGTAATCTGGGGAGAGTCAATCTCTCTCTGATCGGGTTTAAGCCCAATCTGGTCGTAACCAGTAGCGACTCCCAGGGCCGCGATGCGATCCAAGAGCTCGTTCAGGAAGAAGAGCTCCATCGGATCTAACTGCTCGGCAAGCTCCGAGCTCATGTGAAGATTGCTTTCGATGGCCCGAGAGGACATCGTCGGCGCGACGGCTGGACAGGCGTTCATCAAAAACCTGCCTAGCCGGAGAGTTTGGCCGACAGCCAAAGCTCCTTTGGCAATGACGCCGTCTTTAAAGATGGGATGCGGCATCCTTCTTGATGGTGACGACACAACGGAACTCTCAATGAAAGCACCAATGTTGGTGTCAAAACTGGCGGATCTCGGGTAGGGGGTCCCGAACTGTGCGTCTAGGCGGATGGTAACAGGAGACAAGGGACACGATGTTTTTACCTAGGTTCGGGCCCTCTCGATGGAGGTAAAACGCTACTCCTGGTTGATTAATATTGATGATATGGGTAGTATAAGAGTAGATCTACCACGAGATCGGAGTGGCTAAACCCTAGAAGCTAGCCTATGGTATCATTGTTGTTCGTCCTATGGACTAAAACTCTCCGGTTTATATAGACACCGGAGAGGGCTAGGGTTACACAGAGTCGGTTACAATGGGAGGAGATCTTCATATCGTATCGCCAAGCTTGCCTTCCACGCCAAGGAAAGTCCCATCCGGACACGGGACGGAGTCTTCAATCTTGTATCTTCGTAGTCCGGGAGTCCGGCCAAAGGTCTTAGTCCGGCCATCTGGACACCCCCTAATCTGGGACTCCCTCAAGGGGGATTAGACACTAAGTACCAAAGTTGCAGTTTTTAACCCTTTTTAAGTTTAAGTGGAGTTTAGGCACAAATTTAACATTCACAACACATAGCAAGCAAGCATGCAAAGAGTATATGAGCAGTGGAAAGTAAAGCATTCAACATGCAAGAATGTAAAGGGAAGGGTTTTGGAGAAATCAAACGCAATTGGAGACACGGATGTTTTTGGCGTGGTTCCGATAGGTGGTGCTATCGTACATCCACGTTGATGGAGACTTCAACCCATGAATGGTAATGGTTGCGCGAGTCCATGGAGGGCTCCACCCAAGAAGGGTCCACGAAGAAGCAACCTTGTCTATCCCACCATGGTCGTCGCTCACGAAGGACTTGCCTCACTAGCAGTAGATCTTCACGAAGTAGGCGATCTCCTTGCCCTTACAAACTCCTTGGTTCAACTCCACAATCTTGTCAGAGGCTCCCAAGTGACACCTAGCCAATCTAGGAGACACCACTCTCCAAGAAGTAACAAATGGTGCGTTGATGATGAACTCCTTGCTCTTGTGCTTCAGATGATAGTCTCCCCAACACTCAACTCTCTCTCATAGGATTTGAATCTGGTGGAAAGAAGATTTGAGTGGAAAGCAACTTGGGGAAGGGTACAGATCAAGATTCATATGGTAGGAATGGAATATCTTGGCCTCAACACCTGAGTAGGTAGTTCTCTCTCAGAAATAGGATGCTGGAAGTGTAGGATTGTTCTGGTGGCTCTCTCCACGAATGAAGAGGAGGTGGAGGGGTATATATAGCCTCCACACAAAATCTAACCGTTACACACAATTTACCAAACTCGGTGGGACCGAATCAACAAACTCGGTCAGACCAATTTAGTAAACCTGGTGACCGTTAGGATTTTCGGTGGGACCGAAATGCAACTCGGTAGGACCGATATGGTTAGGGTTAGGGCATAACGTAATCTCGGTAAGACCGATTACACAAACTCGGTGAGACCGATTTTGGTAATTAGCTAACCAGAGAGTTGGTCAGGCAAACTCGGTGGGACCGATTATCAAACTCGGTGAGACCAATTTTGGTAATAAGTTAACCAGAGAGTTTGCATTGTAATCTCGGTAGGACCGATTGCTCAAACTCGATAAGACCGATTTTGATAATGGACATACACAGAGAGATTACAATCCCATCTCGGTGAGACCAAGATCCCTATCGGTAAGACCAATTTGCCTAGGGTTTGTGGCAGTGGCTAAGACATCCAAACTCGATGGCGCCGGATAGAAAGAATCGGTATGGCCGATTTTGGCTTTAGGTTTAGGTCATATGTGGATGTGAGAAAGTAGCTGAGGATTTTGGAGCATATCACTAAGCACATGAAGCAAGAGGCTCATTAAGCAACACCTCATCCCTCCTTGATAGTATTGGCTTTTCCTATAGACTCAATGTGATCTTGGATCACTAAAATGTAAAATGAAGAGTCTTGAGCTTGAAGCTTGATCCAATCATTTGTCTTCAGCATCTTGAAGGAGTTCCCACATCCTTTAGTCCATGCCACTCCACTGTTGAACTTGTCTGAAAAATACTAGATAAAAGTGTTAGTCCAACAAGAGATATGTTGACATTAATTACCAAAACCACCTAGGGAGCACTTGTGCTTTCAGATTTCTTAAAGAAGAGTTGTATATGATGCAACCAGAAGGTTTTGTTGATCCTAAGGGTGCTTACAAAGTATGCAAGCTCCAGCGATCCATATATGGACTGGTGCAAGCATCTCGGAGTTGGAATATGCGCTTTGATGAGGTGATTGAAGCATATGGTTTTATACAGACTTATGGTGATGCCTATATTTACAAGAAAGTAAGTGGGAGCTCTGTAGCATTTCTGATATTATATGTGGATGACATATTATTGATTGGAAATGATATACAATTAATGGATAGCATAAAAGGATACTTGAATAAGAATTTTTCAATGAAAGACCTCGATGAAGCTGCTTATATATTAGGCATCAAGATCTATAGGGATAGACTGAGAAGCTTAATATATAGGACTTTTGCAAAGCACTTACCTTGACAAAGTTATGAAGAACTTCAAAATGGACCAGTCAAAGAAAGGGTTCTTGCCTATGTCGCAAGGTGTGAAATTGAGTCACACTCAAAGTCCGACAACGGCAGAAGATAGAGAGAAAATGAAAGTCATTCCCTATGCCTCAGCCATAGGTTCTATAAAGTATGCCATGCTGTGTACCAGACCTGTTGTGCGCCTTGCCATGAGTTTGGCAAGGGGTACAACAGTGATCCACGAGTGGATCACTGGACAACGGTCTAAATTATCCTTAGGTACCTAAAGAGGACTAAGGAAATGTTTCTCGGTTATAGAGGTGATAAAGAATTCATCGTAAAGGGTTACGTCGATGCAAGCTTTGACACCAATCCGGATGACTCTGAGTCTCAATATGGATACGTATTGAACACGGGAGCAATTAGCTAGAGTAGCTCCGCGCATGTAGACATAGAAATTTGCGAAATACATATGGATCTGAATGTGGCAGACTCGTTGACTAAACCACTCTCGCAAGCAAAACATGATCACACCCTAGTACTCTTTGGGCGATAATCACATGGTGATGTGAACTAGATTATTGACTCTAGTAAACTCTTTGGGTGTTAGTCACATGGCGATGTGAAATATGGGTGTTAATCTAATGGCGATGTGAACTAGATTATTCAATCTAGTGCAAGTGGTAGACTGATGGTGTTGGGGAACATAGTAATTTCAAAAAAAATCCTACGCACACACAAGAACCATCTAGGTGATGCATAGCAACAAGAGGGGAGAGTGTTGTCCACGTACCCTCATAGACCGAAAGCGGAAGAGTTATGAAAGCACGGTTGATGTAGTCGTACATCTTCACGATCCGACCGATCCTAGTACCGAAAGTACGACACCTCCGTGATCTGCACACGTTCAGCTCGGTGACGCCATGAACTCTAGATCCAGCTGAGGTCGAGGGAGAGTTTCGTCAGCTCGATGGCGTGATGACGGTGATGATGAAGTTACTGACGCGGGGCTTCGCCTAAGCACTACAACGATATGACCGAGGTGGAAATCTGTGGAGGGGGGCATTGCACACGGCTAAACAATCAACTTCTGTGTCTATGGTGTGCCCCCTCCCCCGTATATAAAGGAGTGGAGGAGGGGAGGGCCGGCCCTCTCATGGCGCGCCCAAGGGGGAGTCCTACTCCCGGTGGGAGTAGGATTCCCCCTTCCCTAGTTGGAGTAGGAGAAGAATGAAGGAGGAGAGAGGGAGAAGGAAAGGGGGGCCGGCCCACACCCCAATTCGGACTGGGCTTAGGGGGCGCGCCCCACATTGGCCGCCTCCTCCTCTCTTCCACTAAGGCCCAGTAAGGCCCATATACTCCCGGGGGGTTCCGGTAACCCTCCGGTACTCCGCTAAATGCCCGAACTCACCCGGAACCATTCCGATGTCCAAACATAGCCTTCCAATATATTGATCTTTATGTCTCGACCATTTCGAGACTCCTCGTCATGTCCATGATCACATCCGGAACTCCGAACAACCTTCGGTACATCAAAACACATAAACTCATAATACCGATCGTCATCGAATTAACTCATAATACTGATATATTTGAAAATTCCTTCTAATTTACTACACATGGAATTAACTCGCACACAAGTACACAAAAATATGATTTTTCAAACCGTTTTGGTTAGGCATTGCATATAGATGTAGTTCAAATTTAAATTATGGTTATTAAATGGTTAGAAAATCACTTAAATGTCTTTAAAAGGTCAAATGACCCCTGAAATTTTCCAAATTTTCACATGACTATTGTATTAGTGCACGTTAAACGTAGAAAAAAATTGAAGGCCGTAAGAGGAAGCTATCCCCCATTCGTCATCAAACATGCATTGTTCCCTCTCGGAACCACAAACCTTTTAGTGTGTTGCTCCGGTTTGTGAGGGGTGTGTGTCCAAACTTTTGTCTAATAGGCCAGTTTTTTTGCCACATCATCTTGGTGGCATGACATTAAATCAAGCAAGGTTTCATGTTTTTTTGATCATTTTTGAATTTTTTGGAATTAAAATTTCATGGCACTCCATGCATGTGCCCATGCCTTGAGACCAATATGTTTGAAAATTCCTTCTAATTTACTCCACATGGAATTAACTCGGACACAAGTACACAAAAATATGATTTTTCAAACCGTTTTGGTTAGGCGTTGCATGTAGATGTAGTTCAAATTTGAATTACGGTCATTAAATGGTTAGAAGAGCACTTAAATGTCTTTCAAAGGTCAAATGACCCCTGAAAATTTACAAATTTTCACATGACAGTTGTATTAGTGCACATTAAACGCAAAAAAAATTAAAGGTCGTAAGAGGAAGCTATCTCCCGTTCATCATCAAACATGCATTGTTCCCTCTCGGAACCACGAACCTTCTAGTGAGTTGCTCCAGTTTGTGAGGGGTGTGCGTCCAAACTTTCGTCAAACAGGCCAATTTTGTTACCACATCATCTTGGTGGCATGACATTAAATCAAGCAAGGTTTCATGCTTTTCTGATCATTTTTTAATTTTTCGGAATTTGAATGCCATGGCACTCCATGCATGTGCCCATGCCTTGAGACCAATGTGTTTGAAAATTCCTTCTAATTTACGGCACATGCAATTAACTCGCACACAAGTACACAAAAATATGATTTTTCAAACCATTTTGGTTAGGCGTTGCATGTAGATGTAGTTCAAATTTGAATTATGGTCATTAAATGGTTAGAAAATAACTTAAATGTCTTTAAAAGGTCAAATGACCCCCGAAATTTCCAAATTTTCACATGACAATTGTATTAGTGCACGTTAAACGTAGAAAAAATTTGAAGGCCGTAAGAGGAAGTTATCTCCCGTTCGTCATCAAACATGCATTGTTCCCTCTTGGAACCACAAACCTTCTATTGAGTTGCTCCGGTTTGCGAGGGGTGTGTGTCCAAACTTTCATCAAACATGCCAATTTATTTACCACATCGTCTTGGTGGCATGACATTACATCAACCAAGGTTTCATGTTTTTCTCATCATTTCTTAATTTTTTGGAATTAATATGCCATGGCACTCCATGCATACGTGCGCATGTGTCCTTGCCTTGATACTAATATGTTTGAAAATTCCATCTAATTTACTGCACATGGAATTAACTCGTACACAAGTACACAGATATGATTTTTCAAACCGTTTTGGTTAGGCGTTGCATGTAGATATAGTTCAAATTTGAATTACGGTCATAAAATGGCTAGAAAATCACTTAAATGTCTTTAAAAGGTCAAATGACACCCTAGAATTTTCCAAAATTTCACATTACAGTTGCATTAGTGCACGTTAGACGTAGAAAAAAACTGAAGGCCGTAAAAGGAAGCTATCTCCAGTTCGTCATCAAACATGCATTGTTCCCTCTCGGAGCCACAAGCCTCCTAGTGAGTTGCTCCGGTTTGTGAGGGGTGTGTGTCCAAAATTTCGTCAAACATGCCAATATCTTTTCCACATCATCTTGGTGGCATGACATTACATCAACCAAGGTTTCATGTGTTTCTGATATTTTTTTATTTTTTGGAATTAAAATGTCATGTCACTCCATGCATACGTATGCATGTGTCCAATGCGTGAGACCAATATGTTTGAAAATTCCTTCCAATTTACTGCACATGGAATTAACTTGCACACATATACACAAATATGATTTTTCAAACCATTTTTGTTAGGCGTTGCATGTAGATGTAGTTCAAATTTGAATTATAGTCATTAAATGGCTAGAAAATCACTTAAATGTCTTTAAAAGGTCAAATGACCCCTGTAATTTTCCAAAATTTCACATTACAGTTGTAGTAGTGCATGTGAGACGTAGAAAAACATCAAAGGCCATACAAGGAAGCTGTCTCCCGTTCGTCATCAAACATGCATTGTTCCCCCTCAGAACCAAGAGCCTTCTAGTTAGTTGCTCCGGTTTGTGAGGGGTGTGGGTCCAAACTTTCGTCAAACATGCCAATTTCTTTACCACATCATCTTGGTGGCATGACATTACATCAACCAAGGTTTCATGTGTTTCTGATATCTTTTATTTTTTGGAATTAAAATGCCATGTCACTCCATGCATATGTATGCATGTGTCCATGTCGTGAGACAAATATGTTTGAAAATTCCTTCTAATTTACTGCACATGGATTTAATTCGCACATAAGTAAACAAATATGATTTTTCAAACCGTTTTGGTTAGGTGTTGCATGTAGATGTAGTTCAAATTTGAATTACGGTCATTAAATGGCTAGAAAATCACTTAAATGTCTTTAAAAGGTCAAATGACTTCTAGAATTTTCCAAAATTTCACATTACAGTTGTAGTGGTGCACGTTAGACACAGAAAAAAATTGAAGGCCGTAAGAGGAAGCTATCTCCCGTTCGTCATCAAACATGCATTGTTCCCTCGGAACCACGAGCCTTCTAGTGAGTTGCTTCGGTTTGTGAGGGTGTTTGTCCAAACTTTCGTCAAACATGCCTATTTTTTTAGCACATCATCTTAGTGGCATGACATTACATTAACCAAGGTTTCATGTGTTTCTGATTTTTTTTATTTTTTAGAATTAAAATGCCATGTCACTCCATGCTTAATTGTGGCATAGCCGTTAGACCAATATGTTTGAAAATTCCTTCCAATTTACTGCACATGGAATTAAATCGCACACAAGTACACAAAATATGAGTTTTCAAACCGTTATGGTTAGCTGTTGCATGTACATATAGTTCAAATTTCAATTACGGTCCTTAAATGGCTAGAAAATCACTTAAATGTCTTAAAAGGTCAGATGACCCTTGAAATTTTCCAAAATTTGACATGATAGTTGTATTAGTACTATAAAATTTCTTGTTCATTTAAAACACCATCTGTTGCCACTTTACTCCAAATTCATGTTTCACAGCTAAATAAAAATATCTACAACATCACACAGTTGTTTTATAGGAACCATTTACGATTAAAATATCTGGGTCTATTTAAGTCTCCTTCCTTAAGCTTTGCCGGCTCGTCTGCTCCAGTGCCGGCAACCCCTGAATCTACGAATCCCAATCCCCATTCCCGCACCCCCTTCTTGCAAAGATGACTCCATGCAAACGCTTCGTGAAGGCCCGTACAATGGTCGCGTCCCCCCTGAGCACCGCCGCCTGTGCCGAGAGCGCGCCTGCCTACGCCAAGAGTGCCGCCGCATCCGCATTGAGAGCGGCCGCTTCCGCCGAGAGGGCGTCTGTGGTAGCCGACAGGGAAGCTGCAGCAGCCGATATGGCTGCGGCTGCTACTGTGACAGCGGCTGCAAACTCCGAGAGCGCTCGAGCTACCATCCATGCCACCAATGTCGCCCTGGCCCGGGTCAAGGCCATCCACACCAAGATCAAGGATGCACGCACCAAGATATTCCAGGTCACCTCCTACTCCAACATGCAACCCATGTCTGAAAAGGCGGTGGTCTGCTTCCTCATGAGGTCGCCGAGCGGGAGCTGGAGCTGCAGGAGGCGGCAGAGATCGGGGAGCGCCGGGAGGAGGAGTTGCTTGTGGCCGATGTCAAGGTAGATAAGAGTCTATCCGTCGAGGAATCAGCGGTGGAGTACCAACACGAGCTCTAGCGCAGCCACTACTATGAGTACTACAACCTTGAGGGCGGCGCCAAGGACGAGGACGAGGACGCGGTCGACTTCAGCAGGGGGGACGCAGAGTCCACCAACAGCGTCATGTCGCTAGGCCAAGTCATCAACGTCTCATCTCACACCGGCAATGCATGGGCTGGTGCGGCGGCATATTTTTTTAGAACTATGCGTACTTAGGCTTTGTTTTTTTATGCTGGTCTTTTGTTAGAGCAATGTTTAGGTTAACTGGCTCTGTTTAATTACTAAAATTGCTCGATTTAGTAAGTGTGGTCTCTCTGCTGTACATTCTTTTGTGTGTCCAAATTAGCAAGCGATGTTAAATTATGCAATGACCTACCCGGGAAAATTTCCACCAAAATTTGAATTATCAAACTCATCCCATGCATGTAAAGTAGAAGAATCGTTTGCGATGCACACAATCATTCAAAGTGAATGGTCCGGTGGCACCACACGCAAAGTTTCCCTCCACATTTCCAAAATTTTGGCCTGCCGCCAAAATATCTTCCCCAGCCCCCCTTTCCTCCTTCCACACCCCCTTTTCTCCCCGACCACAGGTCGCATTTCACATGTTTCCTCCTTCCTTCCTTCCATCCTAAGCTATAGCCACTTCCTCGCTCTCATCGTCTCGCATCCTACCGCCGGGGTCGCCATGGTCTTCTTCAAAGACCTCTCTAGCGGTTCCTCCTCCAGCGATGACTCCTTCACCACCCGGGTATGCCTCTCTTCTCTCTCTCTCTCGGGCTATGACTTGGAATGAAGGATTTTTACCCGGCGGTCGATTTGAGTCATTTCTTCCTCTTGTAGCTCCCTAGACCATCAGTGGTAACGAATGGAGCGAGGTGGCTGAAGATCTATCTGCTTGTTGTCACCATTAATCTCCATGCATGAAGCTAGTTGCGTTTGAATCAGTGGATAGTGGGAGGAAGTTTCTGGCATGTGCAGAGAAGGTTAGACCCTCTTTTGTTGTTACAAATCATTTGTTAGATGTGATTTAGACACTGTCATGGTCTCAACCCATTCATACCACACCTTCAACCAAACGCATCTTAAGACAGTGTCACAGTTTGTACCTAGTATCTTAAATGGTTGCCATCTCATCAGCGGTGCCATTAGAAAATTAATTGGCACCGCTTCAGCAGTTTGTGCAGCCAACTTTGGTCCACACATCCAAGCAGCCAAGAAGTAAAATACTAAATTTTCATGGCACGAAGGAACTGGGCATCGGAGCAACTACGTGCTCCGGAGTCCGGGTCCCGGATTTTTTTCCGCTGCATCGGCTAGCCATTGTAGGGCACCGGCGCAAGATGTAGCAACAGTTGTCTTTACCCTAGTTTTGGCATACATAGTGGACGGCCCTAGTGCTATTAGTTCTATGTTACGAAATTTGTGCATGTACACACCTGTTAGTATCAATTTGCTGTCATCCAAACACTATCGCTATGCTGTTGCAGTTATATTTACCTTCCTCATAAAATGTTCAATATGTTATTTATTGTACATGAGTAAGAACTTGTAGTGTCGTTGTAGTTAATTATAGCTTCTGATGTTCCAGAATTTGGTTGTTGTGTCAGTAGCAATTAATTCATTTGCACATTGATCTTTTTGAGAAGATATGTCATAATTAACATGTTTCTTCAGTTTTTCAAAATAAGCATTAGTGATTTTCTATGTTGCTATAAACCCATTTCCCCTACATTTGTTACTGATCTAGTTTTAAATATTATAGGATGAACGGAAGTGTTCTTACTTGGAGTGGGTTGATCAAGAGTGGCCACAGTCTTTGAAGATGTGCCTAGTGAAGCTCTGGAGCATGTATGAGGAAAAGAACAGACGTAGGCTTAGATAAACTGTTGTCAACGCGAAGAATATTTGAAGATGCCGGATAAAAAGTTGAAGGTGGAGAATGATCTCAGATTTTTTTAAATCAGACTTTTCTAAGATGGTGTTGGTGAAGGAGGAGGCACTTTCCCAGTTGGCCCGTGCAAAACAGGTTCTTACTTAACTGAAAGCAGAGGTGGATAAGACGAGCCTGGATGATCTCGATTAGGGAAATGAATATATTGTTCTTATGAAGTTGAACTAGCTATATGTTGTACTGTGTTGTTTTCATGTAGCTATCGTACTGTGATGTTATAATATATTTATGTGCCTAATATGAAATTGGCAAACAGTTGTTCGATATGAAATTGAATTTGTGTAATACTGGAATTATTAATTGTAAACTAATAAAGCTGCTAAATGTGTCATGGACCTTTGCAAATGGTTCTAGCAGTAAAAGTGCTTGCGATGGATAGCCCAATGCCACATAGTTTTCTTCATCAAATCATGTGTGATATAGTTGATAAAAGCAAACAGTTAACCAAGGCAGACCGTGTGTGATAGTAACACCTTTCACACACGAGCCTACACATAAAACTGTGTGGGATGTACGTATGAACAAAAATGTTTTCCCTGGATTGCCTGTGTGGGATGTACATAAGAACGGAAATGTATTCCTTGGATTGACTGTGTGTGATATACATACGAACGGAAATGTTTTTCTGGGATTCACCGTGTGGGATGTACATACACTACAAAAAAAGACACATCCGTGAAATTTTGGGCCGAACGAAAAGAATTTCTGTCATACATATGACAATTCTATGACGATAATTGTGACAGAACCCGGTATCATCATAGATGTGGTGGGCTCCTACTTCTATGACAAAAAATCATGACAGAAAATGGGCTTTTCATCCTGGGCGGGCCGGAGATGCAGCTGCATGACATTGTTTGGGCCGTCCATGATGGAAAAAACCATGGTAGAAGCGAGGGGGAGGAAAATTTCGGGGAGTTGGCGGTTACGGTGGGAGGTCAGGGGCCGAGCGATGCACGTTTCTCTCGTACACGTATCCGCGTGTGTGTGAGGCGTTGGCTCTAACTGAACCCGAGCGAGGCGTTGGGCTCTAACTGAACCCGAGCGATTGCACTGCAGGCTACGTGTTACTGAACCCGAGCGATCGATCGATGGCTGTTAACTGAACCCGATGGAGTGATTCCTTCGCTACCGCTGCTAACTAAAGCTGATCGATTGGATGAACAGTAAGCATTGCGGGGGGGTTTGGATGAACAGTGAGCGGTGGCATTGCCTCTGGATGAACAGGACCCCGTGGTGTGGAGGGCCGGGTGAACAGTAGACGATGGAGGGGTGGCCGTGGAGGGGTGGTTGAACAGGACCCCGTGCTGTGGAGGGCTGGATGAACAGTAGATGGTGGAGGGCTGGATGAACAGTAGACGATGGAGGGGTGGTTGAACAGTAGCCGGTGGAGTAGCACGCGGTGGAGGCTGGATGAACAAGAGCCCGTGGAGGGTGGAGGAGGTCGACGGTAGCCCGTGGAGGCTGGAGGAGGTCGACGATGGAGATGAACAGTATCTCGTGGAGTCTCGGTTTGTGCTACGCCACACCCCTCCCGATGAACAGGACCCCCGTTTCGACCGTAGCGCTCCAACACAAGTCCGTTTCGTCCGTTTTGCGGTACGCCACACCCCTCCAAATCAGCAGGACCCCCTTTCGACCGTAGGAGGTCCGTTTCGTCCGTTTTGTGGTACGCCACACCCTTCCCGATCAACAGGACCCCCGTTTCGACCGTAGGAGGTCCGTTTCCTCCGTTTTGCGGTACGCCACACCCCTCCCGATCAACGGGACCTCGTTCCGAACGTGGCCGGTCGAACACTAGGCCGTTTCCTCCGTTTTGCGGTATGCCAGGCCTCATTTCCATCGCCTGTTCCATCCAAGCCGGTTGGCTCCCACGCGTTTCATTGCCTCCCGATGAACACGATGGATTCCGTTGCCTCCCGATGAACACGACGCATTCCGTTGCCTCCCGATGAACACGACGCATTCCGTTGCCTCCCCATGAACACGACGAATTATGTTGCCTCCCCATGAACACGACACATTCCGTTGCCTCCCCTTGAACACGACGCATTCCGTTGCCTCCCCATGAACACGAGCCCTCGCCGTACTTATGCGTGACTAAGTGTTCGAGACCCCGCCCGTATGTACACATACGTGGCCATATTTTCTTTCTTGCACCCTGGCCGATGTACGTACGTGTACACGCTACGTGCGCACCTTTACTATGACACGTGTGCGCCTCTACATCGACCAGTATGTACGTACACGTTCACGACCAGGATGACAACGCTACGTACGCTTCGGCCAGGTGGGTCCCAACTGTCAGGCACTTCCTTGCCTGCGAAGATGTAGCTGGTGGGTCCCAGCAGTCAGGGGGGCGAATCGTTTTGTTTTCTTTTTGCCCGGACGCACTTCCTTGCGTGCGAAGGTGTAGCTGTTGGGTCCAAGCAGTCAGGGGGGCGAATC